>NW_027457338.1:0-133053 GCF_040206685.1 Ascaphus truei
AGCCAATACATACCGTGTGCAGAGGATATACACGATTAGCTGCCTATGATTTTACTGAGGATGCACGAGGACTTCCTTCACTAGTCCCGTAGCCGAGCCATATTTTTATCTACACTAATAGGGTTTATAAAACATTGCTAAGGTACCCTATTAAGGGTGTTCGCATCAATCCTTAAATTGCGTATATACCTGCAGACCTTTGTTTTATAAGGCTCTAGGGGCTATACTCACAGAGTGCCTCCTCCAGAATTACCCTTACGGTAAGCAGCCTCCATTGTTTAGATGAATGGGACTAATACAGCAGCCACTCGTCAACAGGTGGTCACACACATATTTCTGCTTTGCTTTGCCTAGATCAGGGTTTCCCAAACTTTTTTTTTCCGTGACCCGGTTATTTTTTGAACTTCTCCTTCGTGACCCACTAAAAATTTTATCGCCTATACTGGCCTATAGGGCCTGCACAGACACACACACAGCCACTGATACACACACACACAGCCACTGATACACACACACACAGCCACTGACAGACACGCAGCCACTGACACACACACTGATACATACACACAGCCTCTGATACACACACACGCAGCCACTGACACACACACGCAGCCACTGACACACACACGCAGCCACTGACACACACACACGCAGCCACTGACACACACACACGCAGCCACTGACACACACACGCAGCCACTGACACACACGCAGCCACACAGATACACACGCAGCCACACAGATACACACACACACACACTCGCTCTCCCCTATACCCACACACACTCGCTCTCCCCTATACCCACACAGACACAAACAGTGAATTACAGGCAACGACGGATGTGAGTGACTGGAGAGGGGGCCAGGGGCACTTGGGTGGGAGGGAGGGAGGGGGCCAGGGGCACTTGGGTGGGAGGGAGGGAGGGAGGGGGCCAGGGGCACTTGGGTGGGAGGGAGGGGGCCAGGGGCACTTGGGTGGGAGGGAGGGGGCCAGGGGCACTTGGGTGGGAGGGAGGGGGCCAGGGGCACTTGGGTGGGAGGGAGGGGGCCAGGGGCACTTGGGTGGGAGGGTGGGAGGGTGACCAGGGGCACTTGGGTGGGAGGGGGCAGGGACACTTGGGTGGGAGAGTGGGAGGGGGACCAGGGGCACTTGGGTGGGAGGGTGGGAGGGGGACCAGGGGCACTTGGGTGGGAGGGTGGGAGGGGGACCAGGGGCACTTGGGTGGGAGGGTGGGAGGGGGACCAGGGGCACTTGGGTGGGAGGGGGACCAGGGGCACTTGGGTGGGAGGGGGACCAGGGGCACTTGGGTGGGAGGGTGGGAGGGGGACCAGGGGCACTTGGGTGGGAGGGTGGGAGGGGGACCAGGGGCACTTGGGTGGGAGGGTGGGAGGGGGACCAGGGGCACTTGGGTGGGAGGGTGGGAGGGGGACCAGGGGCACTTGGGTGGGAGGGGGACCAGGGGCACTTGGGTGGGAGGGGGACCAGGGGCACTTGGGTGGGAGGGTGGGAGGGGGACCAGGGGCACTTGGGTGGGAGGGTGGGAGGGGGACCAGGGGCACTTGGGTGGGAGGGTGGGAGGGGGACCAGGGGCACTTGGGTGGGAGGGTGGGAGGGGGACCAGGTGCACTTGGGTGGGAGGGTGGGAGGGGGACCAGGGGCACTTGGGTGGGTGGGAGGGGGACCAGGGGCACTTGGGTGGGTGGGAGGGGGACCAGGGGCACTTGGGTGGGTGGGAGGGGGACCAGGGGCACTTGGGTGGGTGGGAGGGGGACCAGGGGCACTTGGGTGGGTGGGTGGGTGGGGGACCAGGGGCACTTGGGTGGGTGGGTGGGGGACCAGGGGCACTTGGGTGGGTGGGTGGGGGACCAGGGGCACTTGGGTGGGTGGGTGGGGGACCAGGGGCACTTGCGTGGGAGGGAGGGGGACCAGGGGCACTTGGGTGGGTGGGAGGGGGACCAGGGGCACTTGGGTGGGTGGGACGGGGACATGGGGCACTTGGGTGGGTGGGACGGGGACATGGGGCACTTGGGTGGGTGGGACGGGGACATGGGGCACTTGGGTGGGTGGGAGGGGGACATGGGGCACTTGGGTGGGTGGGAGGGGGACATGGGGCACTTGGGTGGGTGGGAGGGGGACATGGGGCACTTGGGTGGGTGGGAGGGGGACCAGGGGCACTTGGGTGGGTGGGAGGGGGACCAGGGGCACTTGGGTGGGTGGGAGGGGGACCAGGGGCACTTGGGTGGGTGGGAGGGGGACCAGGGGCACTTGGGTGGGTGGGAGGGGGACCAGGGGCACTTGGGTGGGAGGCAGTGACTGGGTGGGGTGACTTGCCTTGCCGCCGGACGCTTTCCCCTGCTGCCCCCGATATCCCCTGCTGCCCGGGACGGGAGGTGGGCTTGGGGGGACGGGAGGTGGGCTCGGGAGGGGGTGCCACGGGAGGTGAGCTCGGGAAGCTGGCCGCGGGGGGAAGCGGGCCGCAGTAGGAGCTTGAACTTCCCCCTCCGTCCCACGTAACGTGCGGGACGCAGAGGAGCTGGTACTTCCTCCTCCGTCCCACGTTGGGAGCGGGGGGGGAGGAAGGGAGCGGGCCCTGCTTGCCCTGCGCAAGCGCGCGGGACCGCAGGGGGAAATCGCCGGCATTTTTTTAAAATTGAGCAGGGGGGACGGGAGACACCGCGCGGCCAGCCTCGCTGCGACCCGGCAATTTTGGTGCCGTGGCCCGGTGCCGGGTCGCGACCCACCGTTTGGGAAACGCTGGCCTAGATGATATACCTATACACCACATCTCTGTCACCATAGATTCAGAGCGCTCACTAACACACGCTCTGAGAATATACATTTACACTAGTGTAGCCAGGTCACCTTTTTCCCTCCTTCACCCCCCAGGGAGCCTCAGTGGCCACGGACGCTGTCGGGTACTGCCAGAGGCAAGCGGCAAACCCGACGGCCATTCAGGAGGGTGGGGGCCGAGGAGGGAGCTCGCCGGAGTGCAGGAGATCTCCGGCGGCTCTTGCACAGGGCGCCGCCATTGCGCTTCAACTCGCGCATGCGCAGTGAGTCCCCGGCGGCCCAGTTAGCTCGCGCATGCGCAGGGAGGCTGCGAGAGACAGGGCAGAGTCGCGCATGCGCAGGGAGAACCCTAGAGCCAGGGAACAGTTGCGTGAGGGCAGGGAAGGCGCAGGAGAGTCGCGCGAGAGTAAGGGGAGTTAGTGAGAGGTTGCGGCGGCCATTACAGGTTTGTGTAGGCAGAGGGAAGGCACGCACGCGGCCTCAATGTTATTGTAGGGGCCTCGGGACTACAATTCCCATGAGGCATAGCGAGGCAGGCACCAGGTGCTTGATAGGAGCCAATAGGGCTGCAGGACTGCCCTGGAGGAAAGAGATACATTTCCCGGGCTTTGCATGAGTCACGTCAGTTGGAGCAGAGGAGCTGAAGGGGAAGGAAGGATGCGGGGAGTGAGTGCAGCTCCTGCATCCTGATAGGTACCCTCACCCTCCAGGTAGGCCCCAACTCCCCACCAGGTTAGTGGGTAACTGATAAGGGACGGCCCTAGATAGGGAGGTCACCCTTAGTGTGTGTAAGGTGCAGGTTTGGCAGTGCCACAGCGGAGAGGGCTGTGGGCACTGGCAAATAGGCACAGTGTGTGCAGTGTGTTTGCTGCGGGTCACTCAGGTTAGTCGGTTGTTAGTGGGAGTCAAGACTGGGCCTCGTTAGGGGAGTAGGAATACTATTAACCCCTTAGGTCCCAGATAGACTCTCCCTCTCCAGTGAATGGTGTGTACCGTTCTGTGTGTGTTGTGCTGCATGTGCTGGGCGCAGTGTGTGCAGCGTGTGTGCATCCCTGCAGGCTGACAGTGTGAGCTGTGTGTCGGCTGCAGGTGCGTTAGGCTATTAGGAGTATCTAGTAGTAGTAGTAGATACAGTTAGGGACTGGGTAGCTAGGGGAGTGGGGCAAGGTATTACTCCGCAGGCCCTAGGAGATTTCCCCTAAGCCACCCAGGTTGCGGTTCATCAGGGACAGGCCCTAGGTTAGGGTTCCTGTCACGCTAGGATTAGTTAAGGATAGACAGGGATAGCGGCGTGGCTGTCCCTAAACATGGGGGTCTGTGTGGGTTAATGGTATACACTCTATTTACCACTGCAGCCAATACATACCGTGTGCAGAGGATATACTGTGGTTCGGTTGCTGTACCAAGAGACTGTTGTGTTCCCGTGAAGCGGTGGGACCCTCGTTGGGGTCCACTGCAGAAGTACCTGGATAGGATCAGACGGACGTCTGACCCTTTTAGAAGATAGTTGCAGTCCCGGGCATCGGAGTGCTCGGAAGGTACCTCTGTATATATTAAGTGCACCACCGGGCCCCAACACAGGGAAGCGCTACCCCTCACACTCACACTGGTCTTTATTGCTGTGGACACTCCAGAGACTGAGGGGAATGTGATGATGGACATGTGGGTGGGGGGATGGTACGCAGTTGTATTGATGCACTGTTATTGATATAGTGTTTTGAAGTAAGGTGTTGTCATTGTTCATTCAGTAAACCTGTTATACATAATACTGTGTCTGTGGTTTCTGAGTGGGTTCCTATGTAGGGTCATTCTACATTTCCCTAGAATCCTACATAGGTGGAGGCGCTGAAAGAAGATTCGTTCCAGAGGATTCACCCCAGGCTCTCACTAGCGGAGGCTCAGACCTCCTGTGAGCCTGACAGGTATACGCACCACACCGGTAACACCGCATGTTCTACTCACCCACACTACATATGAGATTGGGTGGGGTGGAATACCCGTTACACTAGCATTGACAATATCTGTGTGGTGGTACATCACGGACTTATCTCCATATCTATAGGAGGCTATATACATAGCACCAGATCCTAAATATCTATCAAGGATCTCCATATGTTTACACTACTTAACTACCTATAGTTAAGTTATGAATGATCACAGTCACGTGCTGCTTGACACATTTTTTGATTCTAAAGCCCATTTTTTTTATTCATTGTTTGCCATTAAAGTATTTTAATAATATCATTATACATTTAGTTTGACTGAGTGCTGATATACTAGGTTTCCTTTTCTTCTGTATACCCTAATCCTCTACCTAGTAAGCACCTCATCGTGGTTCATTTCTTGGCTGTGCGGGAGTTTCCCTTGTGTGTAATTACTTTTCAATAAAAGGTAATCAAAGGCTGCGTAGATTAAAACAAAACAATATATATATAGATATTCTTTTTTTACAGTGCAGTTTGGACCCGAGCTTTAAAGCGGTGTCTGTCACTTGACATAGTACAAGGCCAGTCATATTATGGAGAGAGTTCTCTGATCGGATGAGTTTACAAAGTATCAAGAAAGGGGAGAAAAGGCTGCAGACGGAGAGCATGTGTTACTTATTCCCAGCGGCACATTGGCAACTAATATTAAAGACCCATAGAGCCAAACAGTGACAGATATGACATCGGTGAGCGGGGTACGCGTTTGCGAGTCGTACAGCAGGCTGCAGAAAGCCGTTACAATTAAAACTGTCATCGGAGCGGGTGCAGCTGTTACACAAAATGTTGCAACTTTGCAAAACAGAAATAAGTCAGCTCATTAAAGAGACTCAGGGGAGGTGATGAGGCTTCGGGTCCTGTCCCGGGGCAGGTGCAGAGCTCCGCCGAACACCTCCAGAGGAAGCTGGCATCTGCGGGGTGATGACAGCCAGTCCTGCTGATATCTTCATAGAAACGCAATACGCGGGGAAAAGGGGGGTCGCCAGCGGATGACATATTGACAGGACAGCTGGCTGGCACAGAAGCCTAGGAGGCAGGTGACATGTAAAGTGTGTAACAAGCCAGGGCCTGAGAGATGTCCTGGTGTTACATTAAGCTGGTGACACCACGTGTTAAACGGAAAAGGCTCTTAAAGGCAGGTAGGGTGACAGGCGGTAAAGACGGAGCCACACACATGGAACATGGAACCGATATCTGCGTGCACTTGGAGATGTACAAAACTAAATAGATAAGGATTTGTGCATAAATCAATCCTGTTTATATATATATATATATATATATATATATATATATATATATATACTAGCTGAGAGACCCGGCGTTGCCCGGGATGTAATGTTCCCGTTCCTCTCTCTCCTCCCCCCTCTCTCTGTTTGTCCCCCATTCACATCAATCCAGTCCCCCCCCCTCCCTCCCTCCTTTACAGCTTCATGTAGCGTGTGTGCGTCAGTCACTGTGTGTTTGCTCGCGCGTCAGTGAGTCTGAGGCAGAAACACAAACACACACAGACTGACTGACGCACACACAGTCAGTGTGTGCCTCAGTCAGTGTGTGCGTGCGTCAGTCAGGCTTTGTGTGCGCGTCAGTCAGTGTGTGCGTGCGTGCGGCAGTCAGTCAGTGTGTGCGCGCGGGGCGTCAAAGGCAGGGGGGGGCGTCAAAGGCAGGGGGGGCGTCAAAGGGAGGGGGGGGGGCGTCAAAGGGAGGGGGGGGGGCGTCAAAGGGAGGGGGGGGGGCGTCAAAGGGAGGGGGGGGGCGTCAAAGGGAGGGGGGGGGGCGTCAAAGGGAGGGGGGGGGGCGTCAAAGGGAGGGGGGGGGGCGTCAAAGGGAGGGGGGGCAGGGGACAGGAGGGGGGGCAGGGGACAGGAGGGGGGGCAGTGGACAGGAGGGGGGGGCAGTGGACAGGAGGGGGGGGCAGTGGACAGGAGGGGGGGGCAGTGGACAGGAGGGGGGGGCAGTGGATAGGAGGGGGGGCAGTGGATAGGAGGGGGGGGGCAGTGGACAGGAGGGGGGGCAGTGGACAGGAGGGGGGGGCAGTGGACAGTGACACACACACACACACACACACACACACACACACACACACACCTCAGTTGATGCGCCCTTTCTCAGTTCCGTTTGGCGCCGGAGGTGGGGAGCGACACCTACCTGTACTTCCGGGCGCCGCCACTGTCTGACTCGGCGCCGCGAGGGAGGAAGGGGGTCCGCCATCTTACGCGCCGCGTGGCAGCTGCGGAAAGCGAGGTGATTTGGAGCGGGGAGAGGTGATTTGGAGCGGGGAGAGGTGATTTGGAGCGGGGAGAGGTGATTTGGAGCGGTGAGGGGGGAGAGGTGATGCCGCTGGGGAGGGGGAAAGGTGATTTGGAGCGGGGAGGGGGAAGAGGTGATGCCGCTGGGGAGGGGGAAGAGGTGATGCCGCTGGGGAGGGGGAAGAGGTGATGCCGCTGGGGAGGGGGAAGAGGTGATTTGGAGCGGGGAGAGGTGATTTGGAGCGGGGAGAGGTGATTTGGAGCGGGGAGAGGTGATTTGGAGCGGGGAGAGAGGTGATGCCGCTGGGGAGGGGAGAGAGGTGATTTGGAGCGGGGAGAGAGGTGATTTGGAGCGGGGAGAGAGGTGATTTGGAGCGGGGAGAGAGGTGATTTGGAGCGGGGAGAGAGGTGATTTGGAGCGGGGAGAGAGGTGTGTGTGTGTGTGTGTGTGTGTGTGTGTGTTTTATTTATTTTTTTGGACCTTTGGCCCGTCACTCCGCCTCAGGCCAATGAGAGGTGTGGGGGGCGGGCCAAGGGGGTGGTGTGAGTGTGTGAGGCCAATGAGAGGTGTGCGGGGGCGGGCGGCCCAAGGGACCAATGAGATTGCCGCTAGGGACACCGGACATCCAGCAGGCAGGCATGCATGCAGGCATGCAGGCAGGCAAACATACAGTGCTTTCACTAATATAGTATAAGATATATATATATATATATATATATATATATATATATATACAGTGGTCGACAAATCACCAAAAAATCTACTCGCCGAACAAAAAAATCTACTCGCCACCTAGTACCACACGTGTGCTGCTTGGGCCAATAGGAGCTCGCCACGATGTTAAATCCACTCGCCCGGGGCGTGCAAATGTATAGATTTGTCGAACACTGTATATATATATATATATACTGTATATCTAATATCTAATATATAAATATATATATAGGATTTAAGCAGGGGGTCTCCGGAGCTGAACTGCGTTTATTTCAGGGCCAGGTACCCCCTGTTCTAGAGATACTTGCCTCTGTAATGGGGTGCTGGTGGCAGCTCTGGCTGGGCTAACGAAACAGTGGATTTACAGCTCCCGCTTCACACCAACCAATAGGAAGCCGTGACGTCATCCCTTGTGGTTTCCTATTGGCCTGCGTGACCGGGTGCTTTAAACCTGTGGAGCGGCTACCGGATTCCCTTACTTAGGTATGTATCTCTGGGAGCAGGGGGGAAAACATTTTTGTGGGGAGCATAAGCTCATTTAAGTCAATCCCCACCCAGACCCCGAAATAGGGCTTTTTTGTGCTGGCGAGGAGAGATACAACACCTGAGACCCTCCTGAGATACCTGGGAAATACCCTCATCTGAATATGTAAAGTTTATTCAAATGATTTAAATTACCATATTCACCAGGTATATCAGGTGTATTCACAGAAATCTCTCCACATGTTTGGGCAGAGGTTTAAGTCACTGGGTACTTATTTTTTGCACCACTTTGAGTGGGTGAGTGGGTGAGTGGGTGAGTGGGTGAGTGGGTGAGTGGGTGAGTGGGTGAGTGGGTGAGTGGGTGAGTGAGTGGGTGAGTGGGTGAGTGAGTGGGTGAGTGATGTTCTAGTCAAGTCTCTTGGCAGAAACAGGAAGATCAAACTAAAGTTATTAGAGAATTTTTTTTTTTACTGGGTTCTGTTTCCTTTAATGCTACATTACTCTTGTCTTGCTGCAGGGAAACTGATAAATAGACCCCACTAAAAAAAAAATGTGCTTTCAATTAAGTAAAATAAGATAGATAAGGACCAAGTGTAAAAATTATTTAAATTTTTTTTTAACAAGAAAGAGCATAAAAAAACGAATTTTGAAACCTGGCACTGGATTGTATAGGATAAAGGAAGTACAGTGTATATGATTGATATTCATCACAGACTTTTTGAGATGTTTGCTTCTCGTCTCTGGTGCCGGTTTTCTGAAGAGTTACCTTACAGATCATCCCTGCAGATACTGACAGGAAAAGGAGAGAAAGTCTGGGCTCTGATATGAATATTACAGTCACAAGAGATTCGTTTTGCATTTATCTTATTGGCAAGGGGTGTCCGGGGCTGGGGGCTATGAGAAAATCACATCAGGTGTGAAGGATATCCCTGCTTCAGCACAAGTGGCTCAATCAGTGGCTCAGTCGAAGACTGAGCCCCTGATTGAGCCACTTGTGCTGAAGCAGGGATATCCTTAAAGCCTGACCTGTGTCTAGAATGAGTGAGTTCCTGGCGGTAAAACCTCTGGGGACTGGGTCATTATTCATTCACTTAAACGGTGAGCTTGCTACTCGTTTTCAATCCTCTCTGGTTTTTAGGTTATGCCTGCTGGGGGTGGGCATGGAGGGTTCTCACTTTGGGACCCATTCCTTCAGGGTCGGGCCTGGGTGAGCAAGTCCTTCAGTGGATTTGGACGTGGGACGTTACCCAAAACCGGAACGGATGTTATGTTGACTGAGCTAACGTGTATTCTCAAAGCTAATTATATGCAGAAACAACGCCTGAACTATGTATCATTAGCATAGAATTAACGTCACGTTATTGGAGCATAAAGTTGGGTTATCTTCCAATAACGTGATTTTTATGCCAGTCTTGGCGTCACTCCGATACAGAACCCAAGATTGGGCTTTTCCTGAGATGGAAAGAGAGGAGAATAATGGCGTTAACGCAATGTTATTGACATTGTAACTGTGGCGTACCCCCATCCAGACCCCGCAAGACCCCTATTTCAGTGTCAGGGTGGGAGTAACGCCATGTTTAGCGATGGCCTAGCGTTTGATCCGCGTTCAATTAAACAGACTTCAGTGATGAGAGATGATATCGCCACATTTGCATATAATTATCACTAATGGACGTTATAGTTAACGCTCTTCACAGGAGAAAACACGACGTCAATAACATTATTGTCCTTGGAAGATACAACGCGGGCATTCACATGACGGTAATTCAGGTTCATTTAGGCCTAAGGCCCAGATCCCCGAAAGGTGGAAACGCTTCAGCATTGATATGGATTGGGGTGACGGGGCACTGAGAGACCCACAAAGCTGTGATATTGACATGACAAGGCATAACCTAAAAGGTGTTATCTCCCCCCAGACCCAGAAATATGGGATCTTGGGCTGAAGAGAACACAGACTCTAACTCTGCAGCTGCGGATCCCCGTCTAAGACATTTAGTCACGGCCATTTGGGCGCGACTATTCCCCTGTCCGCCGGAACCTGCCGCAGTCAGCGGCCACACCCTATCCTAAGCCCTTACCCTAAAATCCCCTACCCTTACCGCTAAAACCCCTTAAATTAACCCTCTACCCTAACCACTAAAACCCCTTAAATTAACCCCCCACCCTAACCACTAAAACCCCTTAAATTAACCCCCCACCCTAACCGCTAAAACCCCTTAAATTAACCCCCCACCCTAACCGCTAAAACCCCTTAAATTAACCCCCTACCCCAACTGCTAAAACCCCTTAAATTAACCCCCCACCCTAACCGCTAAAACCCCTTAAATTAACCCCCCACCCTAACCGCTAAAACCCCTTAAATTAACCCCCTACCCTAACCACTAAAACCCCTTAAATTAACCCCCCACCCTAACCGCTAAAACCACTTAAATTAACCCCCTACGCTAACCGCTAAAACCCCTTAAATTAACACCCCACCCTAACCGCTAAAACCCCTTAAATTAACCCCCCACCCTAACCGCTAAAACCCCTTAAATTAACCCCCTACCCTAACCGCTAAAACCCCTTAAATTAACCCCCCACCCTAACCGCTAAAACCCCTTAAATTAACCCCCTACCCTAACCGCTAAAACCCCTTAAAGTAACCCCCTACCCTAACCGCTAAAACCCCTTAAATTAACCCCCCACCCTAACCGCTAAAACCCCTTAAATTAACCCCCCACCCTAATCGCTAAAACCCCTTAAATTAACCCCCCACCCTAACCGCTAAAACCCCTTAAATTAACCCCCCACCCTAACCACTAAAACCCCTTAAATTAACCCCCTACCCTAACCGCTAAAACCCCTTAAATTAACCCCCCACCCTAACCACTAAAACCCCTTAAATTAACCCCCCACCCTAACCGCTAAAACCCCTTAAATTAACCCCCCACCCTAACCACTAAAACCCCTTAAATTAACCCCCTACCCTAACCGCTAAAACCCCTTAAATTAACCCCCCACCCTAACCGCTAAAACCCCTTAAATTAACCCCCCACCCTAACCACTAAAACCCCTTAAATTAACCCCCCACCCTAACCGCTAAAACCCCTTAAATGAACCCCCTACGCTAACCGCTAAAACCCCTTAAATTAACCCCCCACCCTAAACAGTAATAAAACTGACCTTACAAGTGGCCGGCGGCGGGATCCCAGTGGTGGATCCGTGAGGCCAAACACCAGCGGTAATGTGGAAGCGGCGAAACGGCCACGACCAAATGTCCCATTCCAGGGGGATCCTGGGTCAAACCCCAGTGTCGGCTCCTTGTGACCTCAGGCACCAACATGAGATTGCAAGCTTCACAGGGCAGGGACTCATGTTATTAGTATTCACGTGGGAGTCCCCTCAAACCCACCTTCAAACAGCACGTGGAGAGACTGAAGCACCCTGGGAGATATGCTAATAGGATATGCATACTTGCGTGACTCCTATTTGCATATCTCTCGGGTATCTTGGGTGTTATGTACCGGTGTCTCTCCCCCCTCGCCGGCGCTAACGCGACGCAGTGCTAACGTAACAAGCCGTTACGCTAATGCGATAACTAACTCCCGATGGTTTTTTTTTGCATATATTTAGCTTTGTCGATTAGCGTAAACCTCACGGAATATAAACCTTCTGATTTGGATAACATGATGTGAGGAGGCCTGGACTTAACAGAGCTCTGCGTACCTGTGCTCTTGATGTGTTAACACCTTCAGTACCACAATGCCTCCTAGGGGTGCTCAACTCCAGCTCTTCAGCCACCCCCACCCCCATCCTGAACAGGTCAGGTTTTAATGATATCCCAGCTTCAGCAAAGGTGGTTCAATCAGTAGGTCAGTCGTTGACAGGTCAACTCCAGTCCTCAAGCGCCACTAACAGATCAGGATCTACGGATATCCCTGCTTCAGCACAGGTAGCTCAATCAGTATGTCAGCCGTTGGCAGGCCAACTCCAGTCCTCAAGCGCCACTAACAGATCAGGATCTACGGAGTATCCCTGCTTCAGCACAGGTAGCTCAATCAGTATGTCAGCCGTTGGCAGGCCAACTCCAGTCCTCAAGCGCCACTAACAGATCAGGATCTACGGAGTATCCCTGCTTCAGCACAGGTGGCTCAATCAGTGGCTCACTGATTGAGACACCTGTGCTGAAGCAGGGATATCCTGAAAACCTGACCTGTTGGGGGGGACTTGGGGACTGGATTTGAGCACCCCTGCGCTGGGCGTATTCTACTCTTGCCACGAGCATGATATTAACCTGCCTTTATCTCAGGTACCTTTACATCAGCGATAAAACCATTCAACCCCCCCAAGAAGAGCAGGAGAAACCCGCACACACCCTCCGCGCTTTAAAGGAGAAACGTAACACCGCGGAACAACAAGAACCAGATCAAAAATCAAAAGAAAAGTCAGTTTGGCTACACAGGGGGCGAGAAGTTTCATTGATTTGCAGGTTGGCGACCTTCAACCAGCGCAGTGAAAGACGCATTTGTATTTAACCGCTGACAGGGACCGGGAGAAAGGCTCGGGCCCTCTTCACGTTACAGCTCCTGCTGAGAGACGTAGCATCGCGTTCCGGTTCTGCCAGCTCTTAGGGAGTAGTATAGGTTCCCGCACTACAAAAGTGCCGTGTACAATGCGAGGCGGAGAGGGGACAGCGATGGCTTCGCAGGGCGCGGTCAGTTCCCCCCCCGGATGTCAGGACGTTCGAAAAGAATTGAGTGGGGTAAAACTTTTCGAGACATTGCATTGCAGGCGTCTCCGGCAGTTAATGATGTCATAATAACTTGAATATTTTAAATATTTTAATACTCCTTTTTTTTGTTGCATATTTTACATAGGTTTGGGGGTCTTCGGAGGTGAACCCCATTCAGTCCAGCTCCAGGGACCCCCTGCTTCCGGAGATACTTAACTCCCAGTGGGACGCTGGTATCTCTCTGCTTTTTAAAGTTACCGCATCACGTGTCCCAATAGGACGCCGCACCGGGATGACATCACGGCTTCCTATTGGCCCGCAGGGTGCAGGAGCTTTGAAAAGCCGCCATAATGTGCCATAATGTGAACCCTGCTACCCAGCCGGAGTGGCTACCCCTACGGGGGTCTATATCTCCGGAAGCAGGGGGTCCCCAGAGTTCAAATGAATGGAGTTCCGCTCCGGAAACCGCCGGCTTCAATACTGTTAAAAAAAAAGCCTCACTGTCTAGAATTACAGGCGTACCCCGGCTTAAGGACACTCACGTTAAGGGCACTCGCGAGTAAGGACATATCGCCCAATAGGCAAACGACAGCTCACGCATGCGCCTGTCAGCACGTCCTGAACAGTAATACCGGCTCCCTACCTGTACCAAAGCTGTGCGCAAGCGGGGAGACTATAGAGCCTGTTACACATGTGTTATTTACAGCAGTTATGCACGTATATGACGATTGCAGTACAGTATATGCATCAATAAGTGGGGAAAAGGGAGTTCTTCACTTTAAGTACATTTTCACTTTACATACATGCTCCGGTCCCATTGCATACGTTAATGCGGGGTATGCCTGTGTTACATACATGCTCCGGTCCCATTGCGTACGTTAATGCGGGGTATGCCTGTGTTACATACATGCTCCGGTCCCATTGCGTACGTTAATGCGGGGTATGCCTGTGTTACATACATGCTCCGGTCCCATTGCGTACGTTAATGCGGGGTATGCCTGTGTTACATACATGCTCCGGACCCATTGCGTACCTTAATGCGGGGTATGCCTGTAAACAAATGCAGACGCTTCATCGTGTTGATTCATTAAAAAGTGTCTTGTCGATTGACTTGGAAACCTCCTCTGAGAACAATTTCTGCTCCGTTGAAAAAGTCCATTCATATTATGTTATATTCAATTTAATGTAGAATTAAAAAGAAAATCAATTCTCTTTGTTTGCCAACTCTAATTTGCATCCAAATAGGTATTATTATTATCATCGTTATTATTGCTATTAACGAATAAAATGTTTATACTTTGGCCACTCTGCGCCTTTAAAAAATAAATAAATAAATAAATAAAAAAACAAAGTCGTTTTTCCGGAGTGGAAATCGGCCCGCGGCAGCGGCAAATTAAAACCAAGTATTTCGCCCCGCGGCCCAGTACAGAGCGATACGTTACACAGCAAACATCAAACGAGCCTTTTTGTTATATAAAGCACATTTGCCATGGCGTTTGAATGAAAGAGTTGCTTCCTAATGCTAATGTAACTCTGCAGAGTTGTGGGCTGCAGGAAGAGATAACAAATATGGCTGCCAACTTTTTTTCCCCAATTCCCTCCAGGGAGACTCTTCCCTGCCCCCCCCTCTCCCTCCTCACACGGGCTGAGGGAGCGTCGTGTGCGCAGGGAGAGGGGATTTTAGAGGGCGAGTAGGTGCAGGGTAACCTGAAAGCAATAAAAACACTGTGTATCACGTCTCTAGCCTGTCCTGGTATTTGCTATATATGACCCGGGACGGAAACAGAGTCAGGGGTTCTCAACTCCAGTCCTCAAGAACCTCCAACAGGTCATGTTTTCCGGATATCCCTGCTTCAGCACAGGTGGCTCAATCAGTGGCTCAGTTTTTGACTGAGCCACTGATTGCGCCACCTGTGCTGAAGCAGGGATATCCTTAAAACCTGACCTGCGGGTGGCCCTGGTGGACTGGAGTTGGCCACACCTGATGTAATTAGTTCAAACGAAATACACAACAACAAAACGTGCGCACTGGCCCTTTTTCTGCGCTTCATACTGTATTTTTTTTCCGAAAAGGTTTTTGTTATTACTTTTTTTTTTCAATGATATTTTATCAGGATATACCGGTAATACTTTGCAAAACAAGGCATTGCAGATACCCCTGGTAGTGAACGAGTTAATGTCGGAATGACTAACATATTCCAGTTTATAGCCACACTGGCCAACATCAGCTGTCACTACAGGCAACGTCTAACCTCCGAGACGGGAGGGGGAATATATATTCCACATAGAAGAAAAGGCCTTAACCTGCCTTTGGAAAGCTGGTCATATTTCATTCTTTATACATTACAGCCCAGCATAGTTCACATGATGCCATGTTTTGCCAAAACCAGCCCAGAGCACCGTAACAAAACTCTACTTTTCATTCCTTGTTATTCATCTGGGTGTAGTGGTTACACATTATATACGGTTTGGAGTAGGGTTGCCAGGTGGCTTCTCCAAAAATACTGGACACAATTGTAAAAGGTGCGACACACACCACTCTCAACTCTCCCTGCTGTTTCCTCCTCTCCTTGGCCCTACCCCCAGGCTCCTGACACCTCCTCCTGATTGGCTGCTTCTGGGTAATGCAGCCAATCAGGATGGAGGAAGCTGCCCATCCCCCTAGCAACAGCCCTGCTCGGCAAAATCCCACGGCCTACCAAGCGGTCATGTCACTATGTCCAGAGAGGCAATACCGGACACATACACACCCAGAGAGGTAATACTGGTATACACAGACATGTCCAGAGAGGTAATATTGGTATACACAGACATGTCCAGAGAGGTAATACCGGACACATACATGTCCAGAGAGGTAATACCGGACACATACATGTCCAGAGAGGCAATACCAGACACATACACACCCAGAGAAGTAATACTGGTATACACAGACATGTCCAGAGGAAATACCGGACACATACATGTCCAGAGAGGTAATACCGGACACATACATGTCCAGAGAGGTAATACCAGACACACACATGTCCAGAGAAGTAATACTGGTATACACAGACATGTCCAGTATTATGCTATTTTTTTTTACTGGACAGTGTCCAAATAAAAGACAGTCCAGTTCAACACTGGACACCTGGCAACCTTACAATGTTTCTCTCTCTGTGCTTCTCTTATACGAAGTGGCTCTTGGAAAGGGTTTGCCGGATAAATCGCTGAATTCTCTCCTGCGTGCGTCTGCTTATATTGCAAATTGTAGGATCCAAATGGAGCCCGGCCTAACTTCTGTCAGCGCTTCAGACGTCCAGTACGATGGGTTTCACCGGGACTTTGCCGTGGCTTTGTACGGCGACTAACCACAGACAGACCCTACGCCAGTGTTTCCCTTCCTGTTACCCTGCCGTTTACAGGGTTTTGCTTTATACAACTCGATGAAAACACTGCGATCGATTCTCTCAGGCCCTGGGGGAGATGTATCAGCGTGACGAAGGAGCAAATAGAAGTTTGTTTTGACGCGTCGCACCATTATCTGCTCGCGTTTGCGTCAAATTAATGAAGGTGTGTTTCTTACGTCGGGCGCAAGGCGCTGGCAAGAAAATATTACTCCTTTGACCTGGCCAATATTTGTGGACGCAAATTCAAGATCCGAAAGTGACGCGACTCATCCTAACCTGTGCGTCATGTGCCCCCCCCCCCTAACTCCTCCTATTGTCACTCCCCAAATCGCAAGGAGACGCAGAAGGCGCAAAACTTGGAGCAAAGACCTTGACGCAAAGAGACGCACGAGGGAAGTGACGCAATTCGCATCCACTGTGCTCTGAAGTTCCCATGATACACCTCTTCCTCCAAGTCCAACTCCAAACCCTGTAAATATCCAGCAGCGGATGTATCCGGAGCGGTGTTTGTCGGTAAATAACACCTCTTACCCTGTGTAATCCACACCACATCCCAGGATCCCCCAGCAGGAAGGATGTTCTGGGAACAGCATTTACATAATGACAGAGCCAAGGAGAACAAACACATTGGTAATACCCCTCTTTTTATCATTTAAAAAAACAACAACAGAACAGCCGTTCTATAGTTTGGGCCTACAGTATTTCTATAAATAGCAGAACCTGTCAGTGATTTGGGCTAGTGCCACATAGTTCTAACCACACGTTTTATTGTTTTTCATTTATCTTATGACTTTAGCCCTCTAATTACTTTGTGCTCGTCTTACAATAAGCTTATTTGTAAGGTCTTAATGTATGTATATATCTGAAACCAAACACAAGTCTGTGACATCATCACACGGGTAAAAGAAATTAAAATGGCGACGGGCCAGACACATCACAAGAAGAAATTATCAACGTTGGACAAAGATGGAACTCAACTGGATTCCAAAAGAGATGAAAAGACCGAGACGACGATCCAAAGTAAGACGGGGAGAAGAGAGGCGGTAACCGCAGGACCTGGGAGATCACTGGGGAGACTTCATCCAGCAGTGGGGAGACACGGGCTGGAGAGGATGGGATGAGGGAATGTGTGGGAGCGACGTGGAGAAGAGAGGCTGTAACCGCAGGACCTGGGAGATCATTGGGGAGACTTCATCCAGCAGCGGGGAGACACGGGCTGGAGAGGATGGGATGAGGGAATGTGTGGGAGCGACGTGGAGAAGAGAGGCTGTAACCGCAGGACCTGGGAGATCACTGGGGAGGCTTCATCCAGCAGCGGGGAGACACGGGCTGGAGAGGATGGGATGAGGGAGTGTGTGGGAGCGACGTGGAGAAGAGAGGCTGTAACCGCGGGACCTGGGAGATCACTGGGGAGGCTTCATCCAGCAGCGGGGAGACACGGGCTGGAGAGGATGGGATGAGGGAGTGTGTGGGAGCGACGTGGAGAAGAGAGGCTGTAACCGCGGTACCTGGGAGATCACTGGGGAGGCTTCATCCAGCAGCGGGGAGACGCGGGCTGGAGAGGATGGGATGAGGGAGTGTGTGGGAGCGACGTGGAGAAGAGAGGCTGTAACCGCAGGACCTGGGAGATCACTGGGGAGGCTTCATCCAGCAGCGGGGAGACACGGGCTGGAGAGGATGGGATGAGGGAGTGTGTGGGAGCGACGTGGAGAAGAGAGGCTGTAACCGCAGGACCTGGGAGATCACTGGGGAGGCTTCATCCAGCAGTGGGGAGACACGGGCTGGAGAGGATGGGATGAGGGAATGTGTGGGAGCGACGTGGAGAAGAGAGGCTGTAACCGCAGTACCAGGGAGATCATTGGGGGGCTTCATCCAGCAGTGGGGAGACACGGGCTGGAGAGGATGGGATGAGGGAGTGTGTGGGAGCGACGTGGAGAAGAGAGGCTGTAACCGCAGGACCTGGGAGATCATTGGGGAGGCTTCATCCAGCAGCGGGGAGACACGGGCTGGAGAGGATGGGATGAGGGAATGTGTGGGAGCGACGTGGAGAAGAGAGGCGGTAACCGCAGGACCTGGGAGATCATTGGGGAGGCTTCATCCAGCAGTGGGGAGACACGGGCTGGAGAGGATGGGATGAGGGAATGTGTGGGAGCGACGTGGAGAAGAGAGGCTGTAACCGCGGGACCTGGGAGATCACTGGGGAGGCTTCATCCAGCAGTGGGGAGACACGGGCTGGAGAGGATGGGATGAGGGAATGTGTGGGAGCGACGTGGAGAAGAGAGGCGGTAACCACAGGACCTGGGAGATCACTGGGGAGGCTTCATCCAGCAGTGGGGAGACACGGGCAGGAGAGGATGGGATGAGGGAATGTGTGGGAGCGACGTGGAGAAGAGAGGCTGTAACCGCAGTACCAGGGAGATCATTGGGGGGCTTCATCCAGCAGTGGGGAGACGCGGGCTGGAGAGGATGGGATGAGGGAATGTGTGGGAGCGACGTGGAGAAGAGAGGCTGTAACCGCGGGACCTGGGAGATCACTGGGGAGACTTCATCCAGCAGTGGGGAGACGCGGGCTGGAGAGGATGGGATAAGGGAATGTGTGGGAGCGATGTGGAGAAGAGAGGCTGTAACCGCGGGACCGGGGAGATGTATGTATATCTTTATTTATATAGCACCGTCCAGGTACATGGCGCTTTACAATACACATACCATAATATTATAACACATAATAGCAGTGGCAGATTTCCCATCTGGCTCGGGCCTAGGGCGGCAGAGTTTTGGAGCGGCAAAAATGTCCATACATTTGCCGCGCTCTCTGTTGGGAAGTCACTTACATATGCCGCCCTCCCCCTCCAGATTCGCAGCATCAAATGACGCCGCGGATGTCACACGTCATGCCTTCGCGTTACCATGGCAACAAGATGCCTTCTGCCGTCACTTTGGCGACGTCCGCGCCGTCATGTGACGCTGCGAATCGGAAAGAAGAGGAGGGCGGCAGAAAGGAGGCGGTCGGCACGTGTAAGTGCCAAGGGGCACAATCTAAGTAGAGCATTACGTGGGAAGACAAGGGCGGACGATGATGATGATGATATATACTACAGATCCGTATATGTTAGCATGTGTTACTACATCCAGTGTCCAGCATAATGACCCCCAGACACCCTATGTATCACACAGGAGATGGGTGCTGCTTATCTCATTACACATTTAGAAACTAGTCAAAGTGGGATTCCTGGTAAGGTTTACGCAGTAAAACGGAGGTGTTGCAGCAGGTAACACTGGCAGGGGAGGGCTATTTGTGTGTGTTTGTGTGTGTCTGTGTGTGTTTGTGTGTATTGACTGCTGCTGAGCGCACATCAAAGTCAATTTTGTTTGTCTCCCCAAGCGCCAAGCTTGGCAGAGCGTATGTGCACAAAGGCAATCCTTTGGGGGGCCATTCATCCACCTCTTTGCTACCTCCCTTCCCTCTTCCCCCCCCCTTTTTTTTCTTCCTTCCCCTCCCTGCTCTTTGTCTTGCTATCCCCATCGTCATCCAAACTCCTACCTACAGTATTATTTATTTTTTCCCGTTTTCAATGTTGTGTTTTCACAGTTTTTTTACACTATTTCTGTACATTCATAGTATGAGTGATATAGTGGCCGCGACCCTTTCACTTGCAGAGGATCGCAGCGAAGCAGGTTGCCAGCGGAGGAGAGCAGGAACACAGCGCTATTGCAGGGCAGACACCGGGAGGGGCGTTTGACTTCACCGTGCTCGGGCGTGCTCCTCCCCGTACCTCCGAAGCCCCTGCGTGTGCGCTCACACACCATCACGTTGCCGCCACCTGCACTATCCTGTTCAGCCACCCGCACACTAATTCGGCTGCCCGCCCGTGCACATCTTCTTGGCCGCCCCTCGCGCACAGCGTCTGCCGGCCCACGCACCCAGTTTTCATCGCACGCCGCCTGCGCCCCCCTAAATAATCTTGCGCCTCATTGCCCCCCCAGTTTGTGCACCACTGCATTACAACACACACTCTCTCAATCAATCAATCGCCACATACACACACTCACCACATACACTCAATCAATCACCGCACACACACACTCACCACATACACTCAATCAATCACCACACACACACACTCAATCCCCCCCACACACACACACTCAATCCCCCCCCCCCCCCACACACACACACACCACACTCAATCCCCACACACTCACACACTCAATCCCCACACACACACACACAATCCCCACACACATTCAATCCCCCCCCCCCCCACACACACACACAATCCCCCCCCACACACACAATCCCCCCCCACACACACAATCCCCCCCCACACACACAATCCCCTCCCACACACACACTCAATCCCCCCACACACACACAATCCCCCCCCCACACACACTCAATACCCCCCCACACACACACACAAACTCAATCCCCCCACACACACACAATCCCCCCACACACACACAAACTCAATCCCCCCCCACACACACACACAAACTCAACAAACACACACACACACACACACACACACACACACACACTTTCTCCTGGGGGGGCGACATGCTCCGATCCCCCAACCCCCCATGCTGCTGAAAACTGGTGCGGGAAGCAGACAGGAAGAGAAGGAGGGTCTGTCTGTGTGCAGAGAGAAGCCCCGCCCCCTCTGCAAGACACCGACACATAGAAGCAGCAGCACAGAGCTTCAGGCCGCCCGTGCACAGCTCTGCCCATCCCCAGGTTTCCCTGCAAGCAGCCCGCGCCCCCCCTACATAATCTTGCGCCCCCCCCCCCAAGGGGGCACGCCCTACAGTTTGCGCACCGCTGCCTTAGGCCTTGCCCCCGCTGCCTACTACAGCGTCCACTGTGGCGGACGCTGCGCGCACGAGAGCCCTCCCCGCAATGGCGCCGGGCCCGCTGCGAGGGGGGGCCGCAGCGCTCGCGCGAGAGCTATTCCTGCTCTCAATAGAATTGAGAGCAGGACTCGCGTCGAGCGATTAGGCCACGCCCCCCGGCGGTTCAGCCAATGAGGGCGAACCTGCCGGGTGACGTCATGGCCGCGCCCCCGTCACTCCTCCGCCACGCCCCCCCCCCGGTCTCTCCTCCTGCAGTGAGCTGCAGACCGGGGAATCGGCTGAACGCGCCGCAAAAAGCGCGGGCGCTCATTACAGCGGAGAGACCGGGGCCTTAGGCCTCGGTCCCGCTGCGCTCGTTGGCGCGGGCGGCGGGTCGCGAGTTCCCCACCAGCAGGGGAATCCTCGCGAGCCGGTCCCGGTCCCCCCTGGCTGCACAGCTGACTACACGCTGTAGCGCGTCAGCCGCTGGAGACACCAGAGAATGGTGTTTCCTAGCGTTGACGTGTGACGTGTGTGGCTGTGAGCCAATGGGGAGGGGAGGCTTCGGGAGGAGGAGAGGCTTCGGGGAGCGGGGAGGAGTGTGGAGTGAAAGCAGGTGAGTGCCTTTCTCTGTGTGTGTGTCTGAGTGCGTGCCTGTCTGTGTGTGTATGTGTCTGAGTGCGTGAGTGCCTGTCTGTGTGTGTGTGTGTGTGCCCGAGTGCGTGAGTGCCTGCCTCTGTCTGTGTGTGTGTATGAGTGCGTGAGTGCCTGCCTGTGTGTGCGCGCGTGTGTGTGTATGAGTGCGTGAGTGCCTGCCTGTGTGTGCGTGTGCGCGTGTATGAATGAGTGCCTGCGTGTGTGTGTTTAAACTTACCTTCCAGCTCCAGCCCGAGTCAGTGGAGGGAGGGGGGGGAGAGTAGCGGGTCCCTCCGCTCAAGCCACGTCCCCCCTCCCTGTCAAACCGCCCACCTCCCGCCCACCTCCCGATCAAACCTCCCACCTCCCGCCCACCTCCCGATCAAACCTCCCACCTCCCGCCCACCTCCCGCTCCGGCTCCCGCTCCCTACAGACCGCAGATCGCGGTCTGTGTATCTCAGCGCACCGCCTGTCAGCAGCGCAGGTGCGCTGACTCTGGGAGCGGGGCCTTAGCCTTAGCCTTAGAAAGCAAGAACGGTATTATTCTTATCTGGTTAACATGTATCGCCTTACCTCGGGGACACCAGATTCCAGCATCTCCCAGACTCCTGTTTGTTTATCTGTTTGAATAATGAGGTGACCTAATTACTTTGCAAACACAAGACAGACCTAAGCTAGCAACTTACTACTGGGGCTTTGCTGACTGGCAAACAGTCTTATCACCAAAAAGAAAGATGGCAAAAACTCTTCCAAATGTCTGTTGACCATGGAAATGTTAAAAGTTACTAAAAAAGAAATAACGTAAATATTTTTATACTAGTTTCACTTTCCTTATAATTTTTTTTAAAATCGCTCCGTTTAACCTATTAAAGATGCCACTGTGCAAGGTTTCGTTTTCATCCTAAGTAGAACCCCACATCTCGCATTTTACACCCCAGTAACCCTGACATTTCCATTTGAGTGTGTATCGAGATACTCAGCACCAACATACTCTGCAGCTGGTACAGTTAGAAGGTGGAGTTGAATTAACTACCAGAGAGCACGAATCACCTCTTCAAGACTACACCATGAAATAATAATAATATACAGAAAGAAAAGCTATTTATATTTCTCCTCTTTTAACTGTCTTCCCCCCGAAGGCCTCCGCTCCGTTCCAAAAAAACACTCGGCAATCTTCAAACGCGATGAGTTTTCCGTGCTGGGAAGAGCAGGGGAGCGAGGCTGCAAGACGAGAAGCGATTTGATATTCCGTGTAAAAGGCTGCTCTAATTGATATATACTTTCAGCAAATTAAAGATAAACAGGGCGTGTGATTATTCCACTTGATACATCACCGATCGTCCGTTTACATTCTATTAAGGGGAAAATGTGGATGCGGCTATTTCCCTATCGTCTGTAACCCTTTAGCTGCCGGACTGGCTGGTCCTTTTGGCATTGAAAGGGTTAGGCAACAATTTATATTATATCTACACACTCACTATATTTGCTTTCTGAACAGATATCTTGTGCCAAATAATAGGATTGCCATCTTATTCCCCTTCCTGGACCCACTTTATATTTGGTATAAAGCTTGGCCCCCTGCAGACGCACTTACCAAAATGCCCTCCTACTGTTTCTGTACGTTCCTCCTACATACCAATCAGATTGTAAGCTCCTCGGAGCAGGGACTCCTCTTCCTAAATGTTACGTTTATGTCTGAAGCACTTATTCCCATGACCTGTTATTTATATTTATTTATTATTTGTTATTTATATGATTACCACGTGTATTACTTCTGTGAAGCGCTATGTACATTAATGGCGCTATATAAATAAAGACATATAATACAATACAATGTTCCTCGTGAGTACGCCTGCCCCAGACAGGAGGTATATTTGCTGTAGGTTTTGGTTCCTTTTTAACTCACCGTAGCATTATTCTGCGTCTAGTGAACATAACAATGTTTATTTGCATTCAATGGAATGAAGGTTTCTAGTAGGCCGGGGTTGCTTTCGTTGGTGAGTGCAGGGCCTTGCAAAGTGGCTATGGATGGATGTGGCTTGTGGCTCTGATATATTTCTAGCTATAATAATAGCATGTTCTTGTATGTGAGTGTAACTGCTCTTGACACTTTTTATTGAATATATTGGTGAAATAGTATGCACTATTGTGGCTCTTTCTTTTCCATGTCTACCATACTCACCCACTGAGGGATATCCTGATACTTATTCATCACAAGGGCTCCAGTCAGAGAGAGATGGATCTCTGACATGCTTAAGATCACGATAAGTTTTGTGAGTGCTATTACTTATAGCTAACAGAGAGATATATACCAGTATCTACCATCTGCACTATATTTGCTTTATTTGCTTTATTTTTTATTCACATATACCATTGAGAACACCTGCGCTCCTCCTCCCCCACAAGCAAAGAAATCTTGTATAGCGCTGCTAGTTTTACGTAGCGCTTTACAGAGACATTTTGCAGGCACAGTCCCTGCCCCGTGGAGCTTACAATCAATGTTTTTGGTGCCTGAGGCACAGGGAGATAAAGTGACTTACCCAAGGTCACAAGGAGCCGACACCGGGAATTGAACAAGGCTCCCCTGCTTCAAACACAGTGCCAGTCAGCGTCGTTACTCACTGAGCCGCTCCTTCTCCCAGCTATAGCCTCACAATTAGCCACAACAACCTCTGATCTTCCCTCTGAGTAGCAGTGACCGGTACTGAGTTTGGAGCCCTGTCTACCAAAAGTTGACAAAGAAGAGTGGCGAGCCGCGTCGGTTCTTTCCTCCATGTAGCAACAAAGGAGTGTGAGGGAGGACGGGTATGATACCTTTTATTGGACCAACAAGTAGTTGGTATATTACAAGCTTTAAAACCTCGCAGGCAGAGCCGTACCCGATGAAGGACCCCGAGTGGTTGGAAAGCTTGTATCATACCAACTACTTGTTGATGCAATAAAAGGCGTCGTACCCCCTACTCGCTCTCCCTCCTGTGTTGCTACATGTCAAAAGTTGATAGACCCCATGCTGTTTTTGCAACCAGAAGAATTTGACAGATGCCCTCTTTACATAACCCAGCAGCTATCACAACTAAACATCCTTCCCCTATTCAAATGTGAACAGATTTGACAACCCCAAATAATTTGGCAGCCGTGCAGCAGCAAGAGTCGCTCCGTATCACTTCAAAGCCTCTGCAAGACGGAATTAACGCGCCATATGTCGACGTCTTGTTGTGGTCACTGGAGATTGCTTGAAACGGCCTGACCCATGATAACTGCTCATCGCAGCCGTCTGATCCAACCCCTCCCCCCCCGCCCGCCCGCCCTCTCCGGGGAGCGTCTCCGAGTTTGGACAGATGAGAGACGTGAGCCTTTGGAGTCTTTTTTTGGGTGTCGGTGGCCTGTCCACTTCTGCAAATCCATGTCCAAATAAGCCAGGGGCCCGGGACACACCGTGTAAAAGTATTTTCGGGTGTGCACTTTGATGTACACAGATGCTAAAGCAAACATTCCAGCACGGTGTCAGACAGAGAAATTAGCAGCATCCCACGGCCGTCTTTGAAGTTATTCTCACTGGGCCCTGCTTATCCATCTCTCTCCCCTCCTTATGTGTATCAGATGTTCAGTGCATTGGCTTTGACAGCAGTGATAGTTTCTTCGCCGACAAATCAGTGTTCTTAGCCCAGAACAAATGTCCTACAGACCGACACGCACACGAGATGTTATTATTTACTATTAAGATGTGGATCCGTGGCCTTTCTTACAATGTCTAGAACGAGTCCAACGTAACGAGAGCAAAGTGCTCGGAATGTCAAGGTGGATGATACAAACTAAGCACAAGAAATCCTTTGATGGGAATAACACTGCCAGGCAGGACCATGAAACTAGTGTTTTCGAAAAAGAAGAAAAATATTCCAAATAAATGTGGGCTGGAAAAAAATGGAGAGAGAAAAGCAGAGATTTCTGGACCACAATATAAAATTGAAGTAAGCGTCGCTTATAATGTAGAAATTACCTTTATTTACTTTTTTTAATCACATCGTCACATATTACTGGGACATCCCTTTCTCTGTTGTAGAATTACTGGTGTCAAATAATATTTTCAGGGATTTTTAAAGATGGCCGCTATAAAAAAGCCACATGGCTCCTCCTTGCTAACCAAATTGCTACGGCACATCAGTCTTTGATGCCCAAAGCTCCATTAAGCCACTTCACATGATGGTTACCTTACTGGATGTCACATTAAGACTAACGGGGTTTGCTTAAAGGACAATCATGTCTTGTTCAGCCATGTTTTGTCCCGAAAAGAAGCATAGTGATAATTATAATGGCCATTAGTGATAAGGACATGCAAATGTTATCATAACATCACATATCCACTGGCGTGACTCACATCCAGACACTGAAATAGGACTTGTACAGGGTCGGGATGGGAGTAACACCGCACATACTGTAGGTATCAGTTACCTAACATAGCGTTGTTTCGCTCTCCGCTCTTTCTCAGCTTGAATGAAAGCCTGAAACAGAGTAACACTAAGACATACCGGAACTTAATGCCACGTCCTTGGAAGATAACGCAATGTCCTGTGGCAATAACGCCATGTTACGTCTTTGCTAATGAGTTGTAGAACGGACATTGTTTTTGCATCTAATTAGCTTTAGGGATACACAGTGACGGATTTCACATTAGTCCTGAGCCTAGGGCGGCAACATTTGGAGAAAATGTCCGCCCCATATACTTTTGCCGCGCTCTCGGGCCTGATGGGAAGTCATGTTATCTGTTGCGGCCGCCTCCTTACCTGCCGCCCTCCTCCTCCTGAACCGAAGGGTCAAATGACGCCGCGGACGTCACCAACGTGATGTCACGGCGTCTCGTTGCCATGGCAACCTGCCGTCGCAGCGCCAAATGACAAAAAAAGGTTGAAAAACACTGATAGAGGTCTTTGTAAGAAAGAGACCCTCACAGCCGTCAGAGAAATAAGTTTTTGTTTGAGTGTAACAGGGACTTATCACTGTTTAAATAAAGCAGCCTCAGAGCTCTGAGAATCCAGCAGAGAGAGAGTTAATTGCAGCCACTCAATTAACTAGTCTCCATCTGGACTAATGAGAGCTCTGTAAAAAGCCTCATGTGAGACACAGGAGAGAGATTCCTTAGCTCACATTTGGGCTGACAGAAGGAGAGCAGAGAAGCCTGCAACCGGACACTGTCTTGAGCACAAAGGCTGTGCTGAGATCAAGACACCCAGACACCTATATTTCTTAGACACAGAGGACCCAGGAACCTGCCAGAGACTGACATGGAGGGCCACCTGCTTAAGGTACTTCCTGAGACTTTGGGGTGATAGGCTGGTAATGGGAATATCCCTCCAGTCCTGCAGATAGGGTCTGGGGCAGTAAGTTAGCCCTTACACAGGGATAGGAGGTTGGTTATTTTGTTGGTTTTGTATGTTTGCCTGGATAAAGGAACAGGCTCAATAAAGCCAAGATATAATTTCACCCAAATCGGTCTCTATTATATGTACCTCTGCACACATCTCTTAAACTGAGACATGCAAATGTACCCACACGTGGGATTATGGTTAAATCGTCAATTTCCAAACCAAATGAACCAATCTCCAAACCAAATGAACCAATCTCCAAGATGGAAAACGTCCTGTTACGTGGTCAAGCTCCCTCACTCTCCCACACATTATATACAGTAAGTCAGTGGTGCGTAAACTGGGGGGGTGTCCGGGAGATTTGTCTGGGGGGGGGGATGCGGGTGGTTGCAGAGGTCACGCACTCCTCCCCGAGGCATTTAAATTAATGCCGGGGGATCGCGTGAGGCCTCTGCAACACTAAAACTTACCGGGATTCAGACGTGTCTTCATGGCATATGACGCTTCACACACAGCTTCTCCATTTTGCCTTTATTTTTGTTAAACAAATCATGACACGGTGTAATATGTCATGTGTTGTTGTTCATCTGAGGTTGTATTTATCTAATGTTTACACCTGCGAAGGAACAGATGATTGTTATTATGTCCTGACATGTAAAACCATAGAATTCAAAGAGGGTGTACTTTCTTTTTCACACAACTGTAAGTTATGATGGGTAAAAAACGTCCACCGTACGGTAGAACTTGTGAGAACATTCACATGCAGGCAGAAGCTTATAGAGGTCCATGTTACAATGGACAGGAAGCAAAAGGTGACACTGTGTGCTCATTTGCATGTCATTACCTAGAACTAGATTGGTCATCACTTGAGTCTAGGCGCAAAGTTCACCTCTCCTGTCTTGCCTTCAAATACTTTCTGGGCAAGCTACCCAGCTATCTGAACAAGCTCCTCACCCCTACCACATGCAGCACCTATCATCTGAGATCTGACTCCAAACGACTGCTCATGGTCCCAAGGTTCAACAAAGTATCCGGCCGCTCCTCCTTCTCTTACCGTGCACCCCAAAACTGGAACAACCTACCAGAGACTCTCACAGCCGCCACCAGTCTAAGTTATTTCAAATCTAAAGCTGTCTCACAATTTAATCTGGTCTGTAGCTGTTACATACGCCCATAATATCTAGTATCTTAACTGTGCATGCAATGTCTTGTATATAATGTATACCCTGTTCATTTATGTAACTGTATTTGTAACCATGTATTATTTGTCATCATAACTCTGTGCCCAGGACATACTTGAAAACGAGAGGTAACTCTCACTGTATTTCTCCCTGGTAACACATTTTATAAATAAATAAATTACCCAGAATCCCTCGCTGCAGTGGAAGCATTGAGAGATAATGGGGAACGGCAGGGACGTGAACATGCTCTGAAGTGGGATTCTTATTTACTGTTTACTCTCCCACAACTTTGTGACTTCTTTTTTCCTTAAACACGCTCTCTCCCCGGGTATGAGGGAAACCTGCAACGTTATCGGACAACGGCTACCAAGACCCACCAGAAAATGTTACCAATCTCTAGTCTTGCAGGAAGATCCTTTACCCAGAAAGTCTGATTCCTTTCCGAGGAAAATTTTCATCTGCTATTAATCTTTCAGGATATTCTTAGTGTTTAGATACTGCAGATATTGCTTTATGGAAGGATTCTAAGTCGCTTTCCCCCACATCTAGCTGGCAAGATGATTATAGGCAACTCAATACTTCATGACAGCATTAGCATGCATGGGACTCAAAATCATGTTTCATTAATTCAGCTCGAATGAAGCCTCATTTCGGGCCTTGAGGAGCTTAAGATGTATGTGAAATTAATAACATAACAGATGTCTTCACAATTTGGTTTCTCTGAAAAAAAAAAAAAAATAGAAAAGAAGATTGCTTTGAAAACTTCAATGCCTTAGAATGCAGACTGAGGGAGATCGTACCCAGAGGGATAGAGTTATTTCTTCATATCATCCGTATCGCCAAACTAAGTGGAATTTAAATGTCAGATTTATATTAAAGAGTCATATTTGCCATTATTACAAAAGCACATTACTTTTATTAATAAGTCACGTTGGACACGGCTAAAGTTATTCTCCTGTCTTAACGACAGAACCGTGGCTATTAACGTTTGAGGGTCTGGTAATTAGCGACATACGTAGGAAATGCGAGCTGTGACAGCGCTCAGCCATGACACGCTTGAGAAGATAAGGCCGTGCTTTTCTACCGGCGCCCAGAGGAAGCGTGGGATTGGGCAAAAACAATTGTTGGCATAAGCGAAGTTTGACTTTTTTTAATGACCTGATCTGGGGTTCCCTGATCTCTGGGGACCCACCGGACCAGAAGCAACGAATACTTGCGCGGTGGGCACAAAATGGCCACCGGGTCCTACTTGCTCAGGAGGCCCATAGAACGTCGCAAAATGATCGGGAGATGTGTTATTAGGAGATGATATTGCAACTTTGTATTTGTGACACACAGCTATGTTTATGGTTTGTGTGTTAATACTGGAGGCGGGCGAATTTTTGGGGGCGCATTTGAATGCGCAGTGGATCGGCTGGTTCCTTTGATCCGTGGATTCCAGTGGATCAATGCCAAAAAGAGCCGAGCCGCGTTTTGCGGATTTTCTATCATTATTGCCAATACAACCTGCGGATTCAGCATTAAGAATCCGCCGACGGAATTGCGGAATCCACGGGTTGTATCCAGTGGCGGTTTTAGATGAATCCGAGTCAAACCGACCAAATCCGTTTGCGGATATTATACCGTGAAGTGGATATGGGGGGGGGGGGGGGGCGTGCGAAGAAATCCGGGAGACAAATCTGGGTGGATTCTTCCATCTCTAATCAAAACACACAAAATAATTACAAATATCTCGGGGTCCAGGGTACCCCCAGGATCACGCATCAATTATTGATTTCCGACACATAACTCTGGTCCTTTTGTATCGGCATCACCACGATGGGTCGCGCCGGTCATGTGACCTGGGTTGGTTTTAATTCACACGATTTGAAACATTCTGCGAAAATGGGGAAATGTCGCAGTTTTGGTCCCCGTTTCTACCAAGAACAGTGTACGGGTCCCAAACTTTGAGGGATCAAAGCTGAGTAATAAATCCTGGTTTTCGGAAGAGTCACAGCTCTGGACCTCAGAAATATAGGTGGACGTCAATATTATACTTTCCAGAACGTCTCTGCAGATATGTACAGGGAAGTGCGTGGCCGGCGTGAGACATACGGAATTTGTAAGACAGCAGTACGTTATTTTTAAGGATTTTGTGGGTACGTGCTGCACAGTTAGGGGACATTAAAGAGGCAATCCAAGTGGGAACATTTGTTTGCCTTTTTTGTTTTTGTAACATAGGTTTCAGCAGGGGGTCTCCGGGGCTGAACCCCGTTAATCTGAGCTCAGAGGACCCCCTGCTTCCACACATACAGACCTCCGAGGGGGGTGCCTGCATCTCTCTGCTTTTCAAAGCTCCCCTACGTACGTGGGCCAATAGGAAGACGCACCGGTCTGATGCCACGGCTTCCCATTGGCTCGCAGGGTTGCAGGCGCTTTGAAATGCCACCGTACTGTGATCCCTTTCGGTGGAGCGACTACCGGCACCTCCTATGGATGTAAATATCTCCGGAAGCAGGGGGTCCCCTGAGCTGAAATGAAAGGGGTTCAGCTCAGGAAGACCCCCTGCTTCAATCCTATGTTTTAAAAAAATAGTGGGGGGAAAATGTGCCTGCTTTTTTAAAAACAGAATAAAAACCATAGCTTTTACCATATATATATATATATATATATATATATATATATATATATATATATATATATATATATATATATATATATATATATATATATATATATATATATATATATATATATATATATATATATACACATATATATATATATATATATATATATATATATGTATATAAACTCCTTGAAAACACCTTTTCAAGGAAGCCTGCTTTGAATACCTCTAGTATTGAGCTCCCTCACTCCAACCCCATTAGAACCAGCTGAGCGGCTGGACCAATCTCCCCGCTATCTAACACCTCCTAACATCCACATCCTCGAACCTTAATGGGATCAGCTGTGCGGCCGAGCCACACTCCATCCTGAGACACGTTCTGTCCCACGATGAGCAGCCACGTGACCTTGTTTCAACATTGCCCCTCACTCCCTCTAGAGTGTAAGCTCTCCAGATCTGCAACCTCACTCCCTTCTGTATCAGCGTGTCCTTATTTGTATATACCTCTGTTTATGTCATATACATAACTCTGTACCCCCCATTGTACCGCGCTGCGGAATATGTTGGAACTTGGCAAATTAACGATGGTAATAATAATAATTGAAAGTAGCAATAATGCTATTTCTTTAATCTGCTGAGGAGGTAGGTTCCGTACACTCTGCAAGTTACAAGTCTGCCTGTTACTGAAAGAGCTAATTAATGGTCTACAAATCAAATTTAAAAAAATGCACCTTTTCTCCCCGAAAATGTCACGTTTTGGACTAGGATTCGTGCGGACATCACCCGAGGGCAAACAATTGTATTTGATTTCTCGGGGACACTTTAAAACCCTTTTGTTGTCGAAATGTAATTCCTTTATCTGAGGTCCAGCTCTGCGTGTTACCAGTTGAATCTTAACACATGTTTTATCAGCTGTTGTATCTGGAAGCCATGGCCTGCTCACCTCCCAGGACCCCGGGCCAATAAATGAATATTTTCTCAGCCTTTTTCTTTCGCGTTAGGCAACAAAGACGTTTTGGATTCTGAACACTCCACCGAAAGCCGAGAGGAAAATGCGCGTGATGGAAAAGCAGCGAGAAAATAAAATTCCCCGGCGCTGAATGAGGTTAAATGGGTGGTTTTTATACTCCAGGGGTGGCCAGCTCCAGTCCTCAAGGGTCAGGTTTTAAAAATATCCCTGCTTCAGCACAGGTGGCTCAATCAGTGGGAGTGCTCAACTCCAGTCCTCAAGCCCCCCCAACAAGTAAGGTTTTCATGATATTCCAGCTTCACCACAGGTGGTTCAACCAGAAACTCAGTGACTGAGACTCTAATTGAACCACGTGCTGAAGCAGGGACTGATTGAGACACCTGTGCTGAAGATATCCTAAAAACCTGAGCTGTTTAGGAGGGGTGTTTGGGGACTGGAGTTGAGCACCCTTGAACTAATGCATGTCCCTGTCCTTTCCCGTTCTGACTTCTGCAACATTCTTTTATCCGGCCTCCCTGCCTGGCCCCTCTCTCTCTCTCTGCCCATCCTCTCCAACATCCCAATCATTCTCTGACATCTTCCTCCCTGAACTCAGGCTTACTATCACGTCTCTAGTTAACGACTGTTCTTACTGTGGATATTTGCCACTGAGTTTGTTTCATGAACTTCCAGGACTGATCTCTGAGCGCCGCTCATTATATTAACCAAGAAAAAAACCACGAGATTCAGAAAGCGCCGGAATGATAAGCCTGGTTCTAGAAAATGCACAATGGCGCTGGGCAGGAAAACCTTATACTGTATCAGGTTAATATATCATTTAAAAATAACAGACATATAGTGGAGGCATTTAAAATAAAGCGTGTGATCATTCAGGATGGAAAAGGAAAATTAAAACGTAGTTGTAAATAAATATATACAGTATATATATATTTATATATCATCATTTTCGTCAGCCCGTGTCTCCCCACTGCTGGATGAAGCCTCCCCAGAGATCTCCCAGGTCCTGCGGTTACAGCCTCTCTTCCACGTCGCTCCCACGCATTGTCTCATCTCTTCCTCCCATCTTACTTTGGGTCGTCGTCTCGGTCTTTTAATCTCTCTTGGAATCCAGTCGTGTCCCATCTTTGTCCAACGATGATCATTTCTCCTTGTGATATGTACACACACACACACACACACACACACACACATACACATACACATACACATACACATACACATACACATACACATACACATACACATACATATACATATACATATACACATACATATACATATATATATATATATATATATATAAGACACACAGATGAAAAGAACATAGACAATCCCCTTAGTAGCACTCTAAATTACACCTAAACTAATCTATAAGATAAAGATGGTTAAAAAGAAACAGATGCTCCACCAATTCAGAAAAAATAAACAAGATTTTATTAATTAAACAACAAGACACACTAACTTAAAAACATAAAAATACTAAAGACAGCCTATGAAAATATATATGTATCAAAAATATAAAGAGAGGACTACTAATCAAACACTTTCAGTATTACAAAGAGAAAAAAGAAAAACTAAAATGTGTCTAAATAAAGTTTAAATAATGACAACAAAGTAGTTTAGTCTAACATAATAGGCAATACAAAATATATTCCCACTGACATATGCATGAAAGAATAATAAATCATTGCGTTGGAAAAAGTATATAGTCAATGACCCAGTATATAGCCAGGAAAAATTAGTATGTATACCAAAAACAGAGGGGGAAAAAAGAAATAAAGCAACCAGGGAAAAATAATATAACAATAATAATAGTTATACCCTGAACAGCATTTCCCCAAAATGAAATCAATGAGAACTGATGCAGCAAATAAAGAAAAATATGACACTCAACATGTTTCACCCTGAGTGGGCTTCTTCCTGGAGTGGACCACTCCAGGAAGAAGCCCACTCAGGGTGAAACATGTTGAGTGTTTACTTTACTACAGCCTTTATGTAATCTTCTATTTTGAGGGACTTATGATGGATCTGATGCAGCATTTTGGACTTTATTTTTTGTTCCTGTTATAAGCAGACTTTGGAAACACATCCTGTACAATCAATATGGACACAAACTCTACACAATCTAGCTGCAGCTGAGTATTACCCTCCTCTTACTGTTTGGGCATTACCTGTCCTTGCAGTGCAGTGCACTTTGTGGTGTTTTCAATATGTATGACTCTGTTTGCTAATATGTCTTTATTAGTCATATTTTTCTTTATTTGCTGCATCAGTTCTCATTGATTTCATTTTGGGGAAATGCTGTTCAGGGTATAACTATTATTATTGTTATATTATTTTTCCCTGGTTGCTTTATTTCTTTTTTCCCCCTCTGTTTTTGGTATACATACTAATTTTTCCTGGCTATATACTGGGTCATTGACTATATACTTTTTCCAACGCAATGATTTATTATTCTTTCATGCATATGTCAGTGGGAATATATTTTGTATTGCCTATTATGTTAGACTAAACTACTTTGTTGTCATTATTTAAACTTTATTTAGACACATTTTAGTTTTTCTTTTTTCTCTTTGTAATACTGAAAGTGTTTGATTAGTAGTCCTCTCTTTATATTTTTGATACATATATATTTTCATAGGCTGTCTTTAGTATTTTTATGTTTTTAAGTTAGTGTGTCTTGTTGTTTAATTAATAAAATCTTGTTCATTTTTTCTGAATTGGTGGAGCATCTGTTTCTTTTTAACCATCTTTATCTTATAGATTAGTTTAGGTGTAATTTAGAGTGCTACTAAGGAGATTGTCTATGTTCTTTTCATCTGTGTGTCTTATATAGTTTTCACTATCCCCTAGCACCATCAGGTCCTATTCAATTTATATACTGACTTTAATTGGGGTATATATTTTATTTTACCCTTATAGTTAGTTTTATTAAAGGGCTTGAGTTAACCTTATATATTATGTGTTGAGCAACTTCTCCTTTGTGTGTTCTATATATATATATATATATATATATATATATATATACACCCACACATACATAAACACATTGGATGAACTAAGTGGCACTGCACCTTTAAATATTGAACTCCGAAGAACTGACATTCATTATGTAAGCAAGAACATATAATCCACGCAAACACTTCTTCCTCCTTCCAAAAGCGAATTTAATTACAAACAGTAGCGTGGCATCTGAGACATAATTACGAAACGTCATGTACTATAAATGTGAAATGACAGATTATATTTCCACGTCTTATTGCAAAGGAATTAGTGCACTGATTTAATAGTTGTAAGTGTCTGATTATAGCAGCTTTGCTAAAAGACGCTGAAAAACAAGACAAGATCAGAGCATATCCTAGCTGGGTTTAACATGCCTAATCCTTCCAACAAGGTCCATACTTTGTATAGAAATCTGGCACAGTGTTAATTTGTTTGTAGGACAGAATTAGACAACTAATCTCACTTTCACGATCCCTGAACAGAAATAATTTCTAAACTTCTTCCGTTCCTGCCTAGGAGTTTGCCAGGAGCCGCGAACAAAGGACTTGCAAATTTGACATTAAACTCGAAAGGGAAACAATAGCTTTATCCGGAGCTGTTCGAGGGATGGTGTTATTTTTCTACTTCCAATAATAAGACACGCAGAGATGTGTATCCTCTATTCCAGGGGCGGCCAACACCAGTCCTCAAGGGCCACCAACAGGTCAGGTTTGCAGGATATCCCTGCTTCAGCAAAGGTGGCTCAATCAGTAGGGTTACCAGACGTCCCGGTTTAGTCGGGACAGTCTCGGTTTTTTAGGCTTCTGTCCCGAGTTTTTGGGCCACTGTCCCGGTTTTCTATCGGTGCCGGCGGCTAGCTCCGATCGCGCATGCGCACGAGCAGCCGGCAAGTGCCGATCGCGCACGCGCATAAGCGACCGGCAAGCGCTCAACGCACATGCGCAGTCAGTGCTCGCCATTCGTGCATGCGCGACATTTCCCCCAGTTTTTGCCGGGACATATATTGTCACCCTATCAATCAGTGACTACACCGCCTGTGCTGAAGCAGGGATATCCTGCAAACCTGACCTGTTATTGACCCTTGAGGACCTAGCCTTCCCTGGCCTAAGCTGTGCTGGTCACTTGCATGGGGCAGCAAAGCCTCTTTGTGGAAATATAGGACTATGCCTGACACCGCGGATATTTTTTTAGGTACGTAGGATAGGTAGGGTGCGGTTCCTCTGAGCCAACGCATTTTTCGACTTGAAACGTTGAAAGCCACAGTGATGGTGGAACAATATTCAAGCCGTGTGTGAACTGTCCATAGCAGAGACAGGAGAAAGCGCTCATTCAAAGTGAGATATCCTCAATCCAGTCTCAGCTTGAGATCATGCTGCCGTTCAAACCAAGCACTGATCACATAATACATTATAAGACGGGGAACAATGCAGGACCGCAGCCCTAACACTTTTAAAATTAAAAGTAAATTGAATTTAGAAGAAGAAGAAAAAAAAAATGTTTAACAGTTTCCTGTAAATTAATCTTCAGCGGCCGCTTGGCCAGGTCCCTAGCTCGGCGCATGTAATTAATCCTGACACGCTGAGAAAAGGAGACAGGTGACAAGGAAAGGTTATTACAGGGCGAGTTTTGGGATGCTACTTAGGAAAAAAAAGGTTTTCGACTAATTCTCTGTATTTCATTAGGGCCCAATTAACTGCTGTTTCCAAGGATTCTGTTCCTCGCTGTCAATGCCAGATAGCAAAAGAATAAGATTACCCGCTCTCAAAAGGGGTTCGCTTTGTAACGCGATGAGGCCCGTAATCAGAACTACATTTTATAAGGATGGCGCAGGGTTGCTTTTACATTTAACCCTGTTATGGGACTCTCTGGTAGAGAAAACGTTCCGGCCCATATTTACTAAACAGTGTTATAACTTAGTACAATGGACTTTTAGGTGTGCTAAGACTATCCATTGCTTGGTAAATCTGGACCTAATAATGCAGTGCTTATATTGCACTTATCCCAAAACCTGTTTGGGTGGGTGGACAAATCTAAGGAACAGGAATTTAAAAGTGAGCCACATGATGTATGTTTGTACCCAGAAATCTGTATATCCTTATTAGTAGTGAGTCTCACTCATCGGAGGACAGTCTCACTCACTAGAAGTGAGTCTCACTCATCGTAGGACAGTCTCACTGTTTAGCCGTGAGTCTCACTCATCGGAGGACAGTCTCACTGATCAGCAGTGAGTCTCACTCATTGGAGGACAGCCTCAATCACTAGCAGTGAGTCTCACTCATTGGAGGACAGCCTCAATCACTAGCAGTGAGTCTCACTCATTGGAGGACAGTCTCAATCACTAGCAGTGAGTCATTCATTAGCAGTGATATCTCACTTATGGGTGTTACCTCTGCCTTTCTAATCACCCACATCTTGGGTCCCGGCTTTGCCCACATGAGGACAGTTTGTGTAATTTTCCTGCTCGTCTTACCTTCATCACACCCCCATGACGTCTTGTAAGCCATTAATATTGGATGGTTTCCAATGTTAACTGTACTCCTTACACAAAGCCCATCCATCTCCGGCTCTGCTCTGACGTCCCATTTATCCTGAGGTTCATTAGTCATGTCTCCAATCACCAAAATGTATAGGAACTTTCCAGTGTGATGGATGTTCTCTCTAATTAAGATGATAGGCCCAGGAAAAGGGTTCCTGGTTTGTGCTTCTCCGAATAAAACATCCAGTAAAGTTTGTGAGCGATGCCCCTTGGAGGGAATTGTTCTGTTGAGGATCAACTAACGATCCAGAGATGGTATTCAGCCTAGTCTTTTAGGCAAGGTAAATGGGTGAGCATCTAACCGGCATATACCATCAACCCACCTCCAAATCTTCAACGCTCAGTGGAAATCAGTCCCTCCTCAAGTTTTTCATGGGCTTGATTGCTATCAGACAGTGGGGGCTATGCACTAAGCTCAATGGCTTTGCGTTCTGATTTTGCAAAAAAGCAGGTTCGTTAAAAAGTGAGGCCGGGGACGCGATTCACTAAGGCCTTGAGGCCATTTTTTAACGTACCTGCTCAAAATAGCTCAAAACACCCACAGCATACGTGTTGCTTTTTTCCCCCCTGGTAGCGTTCTGAACCTTTACGTACGCTAGCTGATAGAAAAAAAAGCCGCATGTAACATTTGCATGGAGATTTGTCATCTCCATGCAAGGCTGTTACCGGCGATCGTACACTAAATAAATACATTTTAATTATAGTGTACATGAGCAGGGGGTCTCAGGACCTGAACCGCATTGGTTTCAGGTCCGAGGACCCCCTACTTCAGGAGATACAGGCCCCATTATGGGGTGCCGGTATCCCCTGCACTTTAAAGCTCCCGCGTCACGTGACCGGGACATTTAAATTCTGCAGAGGGATACCGGCACCTCATAAAGGGGCCTGTATCTCCTGAAGTAGGGGGTCCTCGGACCTGAAACCAATGCGGTTCAGCTCAGGAGACCCCCTGCACATCTACACTAGTATTAAAACACACATAACAATAAACAATAATTCCTTACCGTAGCGGCTATCCGCTATGGTAATGAAGCTGCATTAATGTACATTTTAATAATAGTGTGCGGGTCCCCTGAGCTGAACCGCATCGGGTGCCAGTGTCACCGCCATCTTTATAGCGTCCAAGACGCGACGTGGGCTCTATAAAGATGGCAGCGACACTGGCACCGATGCCCCAAACCGGGGCCTGTAACTCGGGAAGCAGGGGGTCTCTGAGCCACAAATCAATGCGGTTCAGCTCAGGAGACCCCCTGCTCCCGCACACTATTATTAAAATTTACATTAATGCAGCTTCATTACCTTAGCGGCTATCCGGTATCCTCGGGCTTCTCACGGGTACCAGGCTGCGTGGGACACCTGCGGGGAAGAACCGGTGGCCACACATCTGTGGGGGCACCGCGGACCCGTAGGGACCACCCGTGGGTCCCCAGACCCCCGTTGGAACCACCCGAGGCCCCTCAGACACCTGTGGGTCTGACCCGGGGCCCCCAGACATCCGCGGGCCTACCGTGGGGACCCAATTGTGGCCCACGGTGACCCGCAGAGACCTCCTGGTGGGCCATGGCGCCTGGCGGGACCCACCAACAGGCCTCCAGAACCTGTATGAAACAAGTTGCTGGTAACCTGTAGGTCTGTGAGGTGACCCGTCAGACCCACCGGGGACTCGCGTGGGCCTGGGGTATGAACCCTGTATGTACAAGAATAAATCATGTATTTATGGGGGGTCACAGGGGGTGGGTTATGTATTTAATAAATAGAATGATGTTTATTGTGTGGCAGTGTATTGTTTTTATTGTGGGTACTGGGGTTGGGGGGAGGGGGTTTTGGCCCCAAGGGTATGTGGGTAGGCCTCCCGGCTGGGTAGTGGGTGAGGGTGGTTAGGCCTCACGGGGTGGGGGGTTAGTGGGGGAGGGTATGTAGGCCTCCCGAGTGGTGGGTGAGGGTGGGTTAACCCCTTTATAACTGTAGCGGTTAATAACCGCTATGGTGATTAAGGGGTTAGGGGACATTACATTGGATGTTTTTATTCTTGTGCATGTTTTGCAGCATCGGAGGGGGCATGGGCAGGAGGAAGATGAGGATGAAGACGGCCTTCATCGTGGGTGCCTGTAAAAGGTAAGTGTAATATGTATTTACTGTATTTATTGAAAGTTATATGTATTTACAATGGGCAAATGTATTATTATACATATGTGGATAATAGTAATTTTGCCCATTACTGTATAGTACACGCATTCCCCGGTTTAAGGACACTCACTTTAAGTACATTCGCGAGTAAGGACATATCGCTCAATAGGCAAACGGCAGCTCACGCATGCGCCTGTCAGCACGTCCTGAACAGCAATACTGTCTCCCTACCTGTACCGAAGCTGTGCGCAAGCGGGGAGACTATAGTGCCTGTTACACATGCGTTATTTACATCAGTTATGCACGTATATGACGATTGCAGTACAGTACATGCATCGATAAGTGGGGAAAAGGTAGTGCTTCACTTTAAGTACATTTTCACTTTACATACATGCTCCGGTCCCATTGCGTACGTTAATGCGGGGTATGCCTGTATGTGTTAGGGGGGTGTATTTAGTTATAAATATTCTTTATTATTTTTGGAGGCGCAACATTGGTACCGCAGGCCCGCGGGTACCCCGGGACTTCCCCTGGGACCCCGGGACGGCTGCAGGGACCCCCAGACTCCCTCGGGGACCCCCGCACTCCCGCGGGGTCAGCCGGGGACACTCGCGCCACCCCCGGGCTCCCTCGGGGACCCCCACGGGGTCAGCGTGGACACCCGCCGGCCTTTTGTATGGGTTTTGCGCATGCAAAAATGAAAAGCAATAATTTTTTCTAAGTCCAGATTTTTGCGTCTACTCTGACCTGACGTGTTCTGATCAACGCAACTTTCGTGTACGCTACGGTTGCGTTGCTTAGTGCCTCCCGCTTAAGGGCAGAATTTAACGCAAACAGAGTTACGAACGCGCAAAGTTGGACTTAGAAAAAATTCCTGAAAAAAGTCAGTTTTAGAGCACAAAGTGTCTGTTTGCGTTGCTTAGTGCATCGGGTTGAGCGCAACATCACGTTCTAAGAGCACTTTGCGCTCTAAAAGTGACTTAACGGAGCTTAGTGCATGACCCCCTATGTCTGGTACTTCGGTAGACTTGAATACACTGTTAACTAAATCCTCCCCCATCATCAAACACACTTACTTAACCTTTCTGCTGTCAGTGACAGGGTAACCCTTTCTGCTAAGCAAAGATAACCCTGGTCCTCAACATCCATCTATACTTTTTGTATGTTTCCCACAATACCATTTAGATTGTCAGCTCTTTGGGGCAGGAACTCTTGACTGCCTATATTTTCTGTTAATCTTGTATCCATGCATTTAGCTGTAAAGGATTCTGGGAGTTGTAGAAACTGCTGATATATTCCTATCCTGCTGAAGACAACTGGCTCGGACATCCCAGAAGGTTTGCGTGCGGGGAGGATGGCCACACAGAATCCCTCCTGTGTCATAAATATAGCGTTTAACGATCCCTATGGGGGAGAGGTTTGGAAACTTGTACCTGGCAGTGAAAGACGGAATACAGGAGGTCACAGGTGCGGAGCGGTCAATCTTACAGGAGGAGACGCCAGAGAAATTCATTTTTTAGCTATATTGGTGCAATTCCCCGAGATTCAGACCTGTTATTCACTGCAGCCCTTCTGGAATGGACGGGGTTAAAAACGAAGGTTGCAGTCCAGAGATTCTCAGATAGTAACTTTAAGGAGGTCATTCTATACAGTATTTCAATGATGCCTCTCTGACATACCCTTAACATTCAATCCCCCCACCCCCTAGCATATTGGGACCAGCTATGCGGCTGCACTAAGCTCCACACTATTTAACAGCCCCTAACATCCACACCCCCAAACCTTATTGGGACTAGCAGTGCAGCTGAACCATACTCCATCCTGATGTATGCTTCATCCCACCATGTGTAGCCACTTTACCTTTCTGTTTCAACGTTGTCCTTCATTCCATCTAGATTGTAAGCTCTCCGGAACAGGGTCCTCATTGCCTCTCTGTGTCTCTGTCCTTATTTGTATAGAACTCTGTTTATGTCATTTACATATCTCTATACCCCAATTGTGCCGCGCTGCGGAATATGTTGCGCTTTACAAATAAACGATGGTGATGAAACTAATAATAATAATAAGTGGCCGTTCACAGACTTCAATGAGGCTTCGTCGTATAATATGATTAAAACCCACCCGCATAAACCTTAATATTAGGGTTCAGGTGTTTTTACCCATTAAAGATGAGATCTCAGAGAATTATTACGTTTCCTTCATTTTATCTCTTTAATGACAGCTTTATTATCACTAAAATAAATAAAAGGGTCAATCAGGCGTGCTGGAAATTTGCAAAAAAATTATACCAATATCAGTGAAATTGCTAATAAAGGTTTTACCCGGGTTCATCACGCAGACGTTACCCATCTGGAGATCCTGTGCGCAAACTACGCCTATGAAAAGATCTCAATTGATAAACTAAAACAGGGGTGGCCAACTCCAGTCCCCAAGGGCCAACAACAGGTCAGGTTTTAAGGATATCCCTGCTTCAGCACAGGTAGTGTAGTCGTAGACTGAGCCACTGATTGAGCCACCTGTGCTGAAGCAGGGATATCCTTTAAACCTGGCCTGTTGGTGGCCCTTGAGGACTGGAGTTGTCCAGCTTTGTACTAAAAAGTATCACAATCTGCAACAAGGCCACAGTTATCCAAGACCAAAGCTCGTAGTATATAATCATCCTCTCTAACCCGCGTCTCCCCACTGCTGGATGAGGCCTCCCCAAAGATCTCCCAGGGCCTCCGGTTACAGCCTCCCTTCTCCACTTCGCTCCCACACATTTTCTCATCCAATCGTCCCATCTTATTTTTGGGCGTCGTCTCGGCCTTTTTGATCTGACTTGGAATCCAGTTGAGTTCCATCTTTGTCCAACGTTGGTCATTTCTTCTTGCGATATGTCCCACCCGCCACCAGTTCAATTTCTTCCCCCTTGTGATCATGTCACAGACTTTTGTTTGGTTTCGGACCCATTCTTTCTTTGTCCAGTCTCTTCGGCTGTCTGAAGTTTCTGAATTATCTTCACCTTTTGGGTCCAAGTGTCACATCCATACGTGAGCACGGGCATGCACTGTATGTAAATATATACATATAGATAGATAAAGGCTGGCTCACTAAGAATTCCATTTTAGGATTTAACTCTTTACATGGCGAAGTTTACTTCAACGGCCCACCTGCCCTCTCCCGCGTATATACAATAAAGCCCTTCATCGCTTTACTGCTGAATACACTACACCAGGCGCGGCTATCTCCAGTCCTCAAAGGCCAGCAACAGGTCAGGTCTGAAGGATATCCCTGCTTCAGCACAGGTGGCTCAATCAGTGGCTCAATCAGAGCCACTGAATGAGCCACCTATACTGAAGCAGGGATATCCTTAAAACCTGACCTGTTGGTGGCCCTTAAGGACTGGAGTTGCCCACTCTTGCACTACACCGTGTGCACCACCAGCGTTGAAGCAGTTAATCCCTTTCGCTGCCAGAGGAACGCCGCAACGCTTTTCTTTTGGCAGTGAAGGGAGTTAACGGGCGTGAAGCCCAAATATGAAAGACGGGAAATAATTTCAGCAAAGCAATCTGTTCTGGCGTCTTCCTTTTTTTTTTTTTTTTAACTTAGCTGTCACTGCCGGGTTAATAAATAGAAGATCAGCTCGGAGAAATCCGGCAATTTCCAAAGTGATTCGTCAGCCTCCACCTCGCCCCGGCTAATTTAATCTTTGTCATTGGTCGGTCTCTGTCAGCCCGGGCACAATAGATGATCGGTCTGCCCGCGATTGATGACTGTATAGAAATTAATATTAGTAAAAGGTGTCCATTTAGTGTCTCACCTTCCGCGCCGGCGGTGACACCGGTGATGGATGCCGTACGGCCAAGTGGATTTATCTTCGGAAATGGGGTAATTACACAGTGGCTGCCTGGGTGACATAATGACATGTGGCTTTGTATTCATAAAGGTGACGCTATAGTCACGCTCCAGGAAAATGGCGTGTCCAAGGGGCGCGTTGTAAGAGGCAGAGAGTTTCCTAAGGGTGGCAACGACCCAAAATGAGGTCTGTGTAGCAAACCCTGAAACTGGGCATGCTGTCCAGAAATAGATGACAAATCATGAGTACGTACAGAGTACACTTTGGCGAATCAAGGAACATTGCGCCTAGAGACGGGCATATTTTTGTTGGCGAATTTGGATCCGCAGCGGATCGTCCGGTTCCTTTGGTCCACGGATTTCAGCGGATCAATCTCAAAAAGGGCGATTAGCGTTTTGCGGATGAGTTATTATTATTACCAATACATTATATTCCCATTCCCATGGTCGGGTTGTATTCAATTGCGGTTTTTTGATGAATTCACGCGGATTAAAACCGCGAAATCCGTGTGTGGATTTTTATGCACTATATGTATCTATATGTATATGTATCCATATGTATATGTATCCAATTAAAAATAATAATAATCCCAGTAAAATAGATGGGGATATGTGCGCTGCCGGTGCCGCAGACAGATTTCCCGGAGCCCAGGACTAGAGTTATGTCCGGGCCCCCTCCCCTCTCCCGGCTGTTCCTTCCTCTTGGCGGCCCCGTGTGCTGCAGCCCACACAAGAACAGTCCCATCTTCACCCATACAGGGAATTGTGTTGGTATATATCACGTTTTGCATCTCCTGCTGTCAGTTTATTCACGAATATATCACATCCAAACATTCGCCATGCGTTACAGGCACTGGTGGCAGTGCACGGGTTAAATCTACTGTAGTATTAAAGAGCATTTCGGCATGCATTCAATACACAGGCCTCCCACAATGCACTGCAGGTCCCTCTGGCAGTGAAGGGGTTCATTATTTGTCGGCAGGAAAAATGCATATAGTCACTTTTGGGATGGGGTCTGATGAGACGAACCCGCCATGTAACGTTTCTTAGAGCAGCAATAATGACTGCCAAAATCCTGATTGTGTGGCTAACTAAATGGCCGCCTTCCAGTTCCTATCAATCCTTCAGTCAGTGAAACTCAGCAGCTACAATGTCTCCAAATATTACTACGGTAACATTGACAATTGTTACAGTTTGCAGCTCAAACTGCTGGGAACATTGGCAACAAATGATCACAAACAGGAAAGTGTTGCAAATATCTTGCACTGCTGGGGAGGTAGGCTAAACCTGCTATAGAAATCAAAGGATGCTCAGTGTCACGGGAGACCAGGACTAATACCAGGGATCAATATTGCCAGACAGAACACAAGAGTTTATCAAATTAATTTATTGGAAAAGTATATCTACAACTATACAAAACACACAAACCTCACACATACCCAACTGGGGAAACTGGTGGATACCCTGCATATCTAGTTGCAGGGCCTACTTGCAGAGATTTCCCATGTTCTCTCTTCTTGTCCACTGCCTACCGGACTGTTTTTCAGGCCTGAGACCAGCACTGGAGTGGACACTGCAGTTTCTCCCTGTCACAGAAACACCTCTGTAACTTTCTGCAGGCTCTGTCTGCTAGGGGTCTCTTCCCCCACCTTTTTATACACTTAAAGCTGCAGTTCAGGCTTTAAAAAAAAAAAAATTATAGTTTTTTTTTTACTTCAATAGTTTCATGTGGGCAATCTCTACTTACCTAAAGAACTGCATAGCTGCTGGTCAATTCGTTCTCCGTCTATTGATCGGCAAATTTTGGCAACATCTTTAAATATGGGGAATGTATTTCCTCTGTTTCTGTCACTCAGTGGAAGCTCATGAATATTCCTGAGCACTCCTGCACTGACATGCGCAAGAGGGAGGGCAGGGCTCACAAAGGGGTGTGCCAGGGCTTGTGACAGGACATGAAGGGGCAGTGCCTTAGCAAATGGCTGTTAAAATAGAATACAAGAAAATTGGTCTTTCAAAGTTGTTTTTTTCAAAACAGAAAATGCTAAAAGTATTTTTTCTTACTACAGAACTGATTTATTAAAAAAAACACACATGCAGGATATTGCCTGAACTGCAGCTTTAAAACATAATATTGCAACACTCAGGGGCAGGTGCTGCCTACATGCCCAGGCCCTGATTGGTGGGTAGGAAGGTGCTGCATACATGCCCTGATTGGTGGGTAGGAAGGTGCTGCCTACATGCCCAGGCCCTGATTGGTGGGTAGGAAGGTGCTGCCTACATGCCCAGACCCTGATTGGTGGGTAGGAAGGTGCTGCCTACATGCCCAGGCCCTGATTGGTGGGTAGGAAGGTGCTGCATACATGCCCTGATTGGTGGGTAGGAAGGTGCTGCCTACATGCCCAGGCCCTGATTGGTGGGTAGGAAGGTGCTGCCTACATTCCCAGACCCTGATTGGTGGGTAGGAAGGTGCTGCCTACATGCCCAGGCCCTGATTGGTGGGTAGGAAGGTGCTGCATACATGCCCTGATTGGTGGGTAGGAAGGTGCTGCCTACATGCCCAGACCCTGATTGGTGGGTAGGAAGGTGCTGCCTACATGCCCAGGCCCTGATTGGTGGGTAGGAAGGTGCTGCCTACATGCCCTGATTGGTGGGTAGGAAGTTGCTGCCTACATGCCCAGGCCCTGATTGGTGGGTAGGAAGTTGCTGTCTACATGCCCAGGCCCTGATTGGTGGGTAGGAAGGTGCTGCCTACATGCCCATGCCCTGATTGGTGGGTAGAACTGCAACATAACACTTGCAACATAACAAGGATACAGGGAAAGGTCACAGGCCAAGTTGCAACAATTCTCCTGCAAACATATTAACCCCTTATTCCTGAGGTGCTGGAACCAAGCAAAGACATACACATATACATCTTATACTATATTAGTGAAAGCACTGTATGTTTGCCTGCCTGCCTGCATGCATGCCTGCCTGCTGGATGTCCGGTGTCCCTAGGGGAAATCTCATTGGTCCCTTGGGCCGCCCCCGCACACCTCTCATTGGCCTGAGGCGGAGTGACGGCCCAAAGGACACACAGGGACAAAAACACACACACAGGGATATACACACACACGGACACACACACACACACACACACACACACACACACACACACACACACACACACACACACACACACACACACACACACACACACACACACACACACACACACACACACACACAGTAGGGGGGGGGGTGTACATTAGCAGCATGTATAACCCGGGGGGGGGGGGCCTCACATACCCGCCGGAGCCTCCGCCTCTTCCTCCCCGAAATCAGCCTCCCCCCCCCCGGCGCCGCTACAGTCAGCGGAGGAGCGAGTGCCCGGGACACAGCGGGGGAGCGGCCACAAGAAGCTGCCTCCCGCCTCAGTTCCACGTGGGAGCGGCCGGACGGGTGAGTGAGCGGCCTTCACCTCCCCTCACCCCCCTTCAAATCACCTCCCCCCCTTCACCCACCCCCTCCCCTCACCCCCCTTCAAATCACCTCCCCCCCCCCCCCCCCCGGCGCCGCTACAGTCAGCGGCGAGTGCCCGGGACACAGCGGGGGAGCGGCCACAACAAGCTGCCTCCCGCCTCAGTTCCACGTGGGAGCGGCCGGACGGGTGAGTGAGCGGCCTTCACCTCCCCTCCACCCCCCCCCCCCCCCGGCGCCGCTACAGTCAGCGGAGCGAGCGAGCGCCCGGGACACAGCGGGGGAGCGGCCACAACAAGCTGCCTCCCGCCTCAGATCCACGTGGGAGCGGCCGGACGGGTGAGGGAGCTGCCGAACGGGTGAGTGAGCGGCCGGACGGGTGAGGGAGCGGCCTTCACCTCCCCACACCCCCCTTCACCTCCCCTCACCCCCCTTCACCTCCCCTCACCCCCCTTCACCTCCCCTCACCTCCCCTCACCCCCCTTCATCTCACCTCCCCTCACCCACCCCTCACCTCCCCTCACTCCACTTCCCTTCCACCTCCCTCCACCCCCCCTTCACCTCCCCTCCACCCCCCCTTCACCTCCCCTCCACCCCCCCTTCACCTCCCCTCCACCCCCCCTTCACCTCCCCTCCACCCCCCCTTCACCTCCCCTCCACCCCCCCCACCTCCCCTTCACCCCCCCCCCCACCTCCCCTTCACCCCCCCCACCTCCCCTTCACCCCCCCCACCTCCCCTTCACCCCCCCCCGACCTCCCCTTCACCCCCCCCACCTCCCCTTCACCCCCCTTCACCCCCCCCCCCCACCTCCCCTTCACCCCCCCCCCCCACCTCCCCTTCACCCCCCCCGACCTCCCCTTCACCCCCCCCCACCACCCCTTCACCCCCCTCACCTCCCCTTCACCCCCCCCACCTCCCCTTCACCTCCCCTCCACCCCCCCCTTCACCTCCCCTCCACCCCCCCCTTCACCCCCCCCTTCACCTCCCCTCCACCCCCCCCTTCACCTCCCCTTCACCTCCCCTCCACCCCCCCCTCACCTCCCCTCCACCCCCCCTTCACCTCCCCTCCACCCCCCCCTTCACCTCCCCTCCACCCCCCCCTTCACCTCCCCTCCACCCCCCCCCCCTTCACCTCCCCCCCCTCCACCCCCCCCCCCCTTCACCTCCCCTCCACCCCCCCCTTCACCTCCCCTCCACCCCCCCCTTCACCTCCCCTCCACCCCCCCCTTCACCTCCCCTCCACCCCCCCCCCTTCACCTCCCCTTCACCTCCCCTCCACCCCCACCTTCACCCCCCCTTCACCTTCCCTTCACTCCCCCCTTACAACCTCTCACCACCTCCACCCCCCTTCCCACCTCCCCCACCCCCCTTCCCAACTCCCCACCACCCCCCCCCCCCTTCCCACCACCTCCCCCCCCCCCCCCCTTCCCACCACCTCCCCCCCCTTCCCACCACCTCCCCCGCACCCCCCCCCCTTCCCACCACCTCCCCCGCACCCCCCCCCCTTTCCCACCACCTCCCCCCCACCCCCACCCCCCTTCCCACCACCTCCCCCCCACCCCTTCCCACCACCTCCCCCCCACCTCCCCTTCCCCCCCACCCCCCTCCTTCCCACCACCTCCCCCCCCACATGTGTACACACACACACACATGTGTACACACACACACACATGTGTACACACACACACACACGTGTACACACACACACATGTGTACACACACACACATGTGTACACACACACACGTGTACACACACACACATGTGTACACACACACACACATGTGCACACACACACACATGTGTACACACACATGTGTACACACACACATGTGTACACACACACACACATGTGTATACACACACATGTGTATACACACACATGTATACACACACATGTATACACACACACATGTATACACACACACACACGTATACACACACACATGTGTATACACACACACACACACACACACACACACACACACACACACACTTATACACACACACACATACAATGTATACACACAAACATGTATACACACACACAAACATGTATACACGTGTATACACACATGTGTATACACACACACGTATACACACACACAATATATACATACACACAATGTATACACACACACGTGTATACACACACGTGTATACACACACACACGTGTATACACACACACACACGTGTATACACACACGTGTATACACACACGTGTATACACACACACACACGTGTATACACACACACGTGTATACACACACACACGTGTATACACATACACACACACGTGTATACACACACACACCCCAGCACCACCACATCAGCACACCGGTATCCCATGCCCCCCCAGCACACTGGCATTCTCGGCTCCCCACCATTCCCAGCCCCCATCAACACCATCAGCACCCACACATCGCCACCTTTGCACCTCCCCCATCGGCACACCCACATCCGCACCCCCACATCAGCACCAAACCCTCCCAAATCAGCACACCAATACAATCACCATCAGTACAGCCACAGCAGCACTACCACCGCACATGGGCCGCGTGGACCACTCCCCACCCAAATGCCACACCCACACCACAAACATCCCGGGCAACGCCGGGGCTCTCAGCTAGTAACATATAATACAATACCAATGTATTACTGACAGGTAGGGGTAATGGCAGACTTAACCTTTATTAACAGTAGCCATATTTACCCCTACTATCACAAACAGCCAATACCAGGTCAGAGCAGACATGAAGACAAAGCAGAGGAGTCCCCCAGAGACGTTATAGTCCGATTTCACTATTTTAAAACAAAACAGGCTCTCTCTCAAATAACCCGAAACACCCCCATCAACTCCTTTGAAGATATAAATGTGCAAGTTTTCCAGGACCTGTCCCCAAACACGTTGTATTGAAGGCGCAGGCTACAGCCGTGACCAAGATCCTAAGGGAAAATGGAGTCCGCTATCGATGGACCTTCCCATTTGGACTGTTGGTCATCAGAGGCGGCCGAGCTGTAGCCATGTGTTCCTTGGACAGAGGGGGGAAGTTCTCTACTCACCAGGGTGCTGAAGAGCCATCCCCGGAGGCGTCCTGGCAAGAAGTGAGGCGCACGGTGCATGGTCGGGAGGAAATGGCGGCCAATTGAGGCCCTGTGAGTCAGAGTATCAATCTGGACCAGGCAATTCACTTTTAAAGGTATGTCCCTTAAATTGATGTCACATCCTTTTGAACTAATGTAACCTATCACATGGTACAGCAACCAATGGAATTGTCTTTAATCCCATTGGCTGTAATACCATGTGATATGAGCCATGTGGTTTTAAGGATGTGACGTACCTCCCTTGGAGATGACGTCACATCCTTAGAAAAAAAATAGAGACGGGCACATGAAACAGCGTCCAATCAGATTGGAGCTATACCATCTGACCATAAAATGTGATGTCACAGGCCCTATATAAGGCCTGTACGTCTCATTTTACCTCAAGAAGCCGACGAGAGAACATCCTGGGGCTTTGGATTGACAGATGAAGAAAGAAGATTAAAGAAAAGAAGAAAATAATTACAGATGAAGAAAGAAGACGGTGATAGAAGATCAAAGAAAGAAGATGTTTTTACCTGATGCTGGTCTTCAAGGTGGATGGCGTTGGATTGCGGGTGATGACGTCGCGGGTCGAGAGTTTGCAGATACAACGGGATTCGAAGGGTGAAGACTTCTAAAGGAAAGTAAAATATTGAATGTATGTAAATGTCTTTTTTTCAGGTTTTTTTCATTGTATTTATTCCTTTTTTATGTTTGTGATTGCCCATTGACTGATAATGTATTAATCTGAGGGTACAGATAAATACAGTGACAGCCAATGCATTTTTTGGTACCTACTTGTTTTGAATTGATTGTAATTGTTTCTATTTTTTTTTTATTGTTTGGATTCAATTGTTTGGAATTTGGATGGCTTGTTTTTAGTACATTTCAGGATTGGTTAGCATTTTAAATTAATTATTTGTTTTGTTGGCTACTGGTTTTAATTCATTAATTGATTTGTTGGCTAGTGTTTAAAATTAATTAATTGTTTTGTTGATTAGTGCTTTTATTTATTCAATTGATTGGTTGGCTAGTGCCTTTATTTATTTAATTGGTTGGCTAGTGCTTTTATTTCTTGAATTGGGGTGTTTAGGTGCTTGTGTATATCTTTTATTATTGTGTATTTTTGGACTTCAAGCTTTTTTATTAAGGTGACCATTGACTGCTATAGTGGCTTATCATGCCCATATTATATGGGTATGATGTACCACTATGCCAATCAATGTTTAGAAGGTGTTTTTTTTAATGAACGCTTATAGCATGGGCCCCTTGAGGTCTTTGGATTCGGATCAGTATTTAAGAAGGGGGTTAAGGCCCTGTACGAATCCTCAATAGCAGCAGTACTGACTAACGGACACCTTTCCAATCGATTCCCAATAACAAATGGAACCAGACAGGGCTGCCCCCTCTCATCCCTGCTCTTTGCACGTTCTATAGAGCCACTTAGTTCCTACATAACAAACTCTATAGATATAGCGGGATTCAAAATAGCGAAGGAAGAATTTAAGTGAGCATTATTTGCAGACGATATAATTCTAACAATTTCTAAGCCCCTGACGTCATTCCGAACCTTTTCAACATCTTATCCGAATTTGGCCTATACTCGGGCTTCAAAATTAACAATTCAAAATCAGATGCCTACAGTATTAATCTTCCCCATCAAATCACAAAATAATTGCAACTTAACTTCGACTTTTAAATGGGACCCAAAAACACTCAAATATTTAGGTATTCAATTCCCGAAAAATATCAACCTATTGTATAAAGCCAACGATACCCATCTCCTTCAAAAACTGGAGAAAGAAATCACACAGTGGTCTGCATACCCAATCCCGTGGCTGGGCCGTATGTGGACAATTAAGATGAACATATTGCAACGTCTTTTATATCTATTTTATACTCTCCCGATCCGAGTATAAATACTGGCACTTTCCTAAAAGTAGGTGTGTCTCTTTCCTCCCACAGTGGAGTGAGTACCAGCTACCCTGGGTCTCACAAGGAGGCCTCAGGAGGAGCACCATGCAGAGGGAAAGCTATGCAATGCTGTAAGATCAGAACCTACAATAAACACCATTGTACCATCACCGGTGGGATTCACTGTCTAAGGACAAAGAAAGGTGTTAGTATGGACCATCCTTCCACCCAAAGGACCAACGCCGACTGGAGGCGCGGCAACCTCAAATAAGGTACCCTGTAAACCCTGTCCTGTTCTCCGCACAACACCGCGGAGCACAGGTACCCACCACCGCAATATGGGGTAGCAGACCCAATCTCACTTAGGGGGGGGGGGGGGGGGGCGCAAGGGCTACATATCTATAAAAATAAAAACAAAAGTCAACAGGACTAGGGAACATTCTGTGTTTAATCTTCAACTGGAACAAAGTATGTGATCTTAATAACCTAGAAGCCTACGGTATATTTACCTTTTTGATGTAACATGTATGTATAAAAAAGGATGTATTAATACAGTGTGGTGACTCTTCCCTCTTCCCTCCCCCCCCCCCTCGTCCCCAATGGACCCTCTCCCCCCTTTTAATCCCCCCCCCCCTCTTTTTCCCATGTGTTTCCATCTGAGGCAATATTGTACTCAATATCAACACTATGTTAAAAAAAACTAAATAAAATGATCTGTCGCTACATGTGAGCGCTGTAACTGCGTATACGTGGGAAATTTGTACGGAAAAATAAAGAGTTAATAAAAAAAGGCATTAAGAGTTGAATTAAAAAAAATAATAAAAAAAAACAGTTGCTATTACCTAATACTACAGAACTGATTTATTTTGTTTAAACCACCTAAGATTTCCCATGTTTTGCTGCTTTAATATGAAAGATCGATGCTCAGATTAGATACTCGCTATTCCAGCTCAGAATTAGACGTTTATTAAAGCCCTCTGAGCTCTTTTGTGCTTTCCAGGAAAGGGATTTGGTTGTTGTTATCATTATTAGTATTGTTTCTTAATCTTCAAAGGCAACAAAGAGCATGTCCTGTTTCTGTACAGGTCCCGATGAGAGCAGAGTCTGCGTTAGGGTGGTTACTTTTATATTCGGAAAGGGTGCCGGTTACGGACACAAGTTTGGCCTAGGAAACCGCTGACCAGTTTAATGCATAATTAAACTTGGCATTAATGTTTCATTTCAGTGTTGTTTTATTTTGGCTCTTTTACATACTTCTGCTTAATGGATTTCCTGAGCAGTAATGCCAAAAAAACCCTCACGCTGCTGAACCATGCGGAGAAATCGGGCACAATGAGCCCTTGCCGGGAGAGCTAACAATCTAATGGTATTCTATACATAGAGAGACAGATAGAGATGTATATATAAACAAATGGATTGATTGACAGACAGATAGACAGAAAGACAGATAGACAAAGACAGACAGATAGACAGACAATCTCCCCCCTTAAAGTCTCCCCCCCCCGAATTCTCCCCCTCCCACAAAGTCTTCCCCCCAAAGTCTTCTCTCCCAAAGTCTCCCCCTTTTAAAGTCCCTGAATTCTGCCTCTCCCCTAAAGTCTCTGCCCCCCCCCCCCCCCCCCACATAGTCTCCCTCCCCCCGCCCCAGTCTTCCCCCTCCCCCTTCTGTTGTGGTTTTAATTTAAATGCTGCATGTTCTTTCCGCAGACCGGTCTCACTCTATTACGCTGCACACTTGTCTATTTCGGGAGCTGTCAATCAGCCCCGCTTCACATTTCCCTGCTCAGTGATTCTCCGGCGTGTGACGAGCTTTGGCGCACAGCGCCTAATTATATTAAAGAAGCAGCGACTCTTACTTGGATTTTTTTTTTTAGACACCGTTGTTTTCACGGGGTGGGAATTGGGGGTGTCTCCCTGAGCCACACCCCACTCTTTTCTGTTCCGGGGACCTGCCAGTTCCCGAGATACTGACCGGTGAAGTTACAGGGTTTAAATCTCCCTCAGGGGAAACAAAATGGCTGCAGAAAGAGAGATTTGCAATGCATTGCTGGCAGTGAGCGGGTTAAATTGCGTTGATTATTTCCACACTCCCTAAAAATGAAAATGCTACTATGCATAACAGGTCTATCTATCTATCTATCTATCTATCTATCTATCTATCTATCTGTATCTATCACACCTCCCCACCCCCCGCCATCGCAGATAGGGACCATGTGGGGAAATCTACATGCATTACCAGGTGTGGTGCAATACCTGTCAGGCTCACAGGAGGCCTGAACCTCCGCCGCTGGGAGCCTGGGGTGTATCCTGGAACGATACTTACAGCGCCTCCACCTGTGCAGGATCCTAGAGTGTAGACTACCCCTGACACAGGAACCACATACAGTAACCACATACACCAGAGTATATATATATATACAGTTAGGTACGGAAATAATTGGACACTAACACAATTTTCATAATTTTGGCTCTGTACGCCACCACAATGGATTTGAAATGAAACAACCGAGATGCAATAGAAGTGCAGACTTTCAGCTTTAATTCAAGGGGTTGAACAAAAATATCGTATGAAACGTTTAGGAAATGCAACCATTTTCATACACAGTCCCCTTATTTCAGGGGCTCAAATGTAATTGGACAAATTAACAATCATAAATAAAATGTTCATTTTTAATACTTTGTCCAGAATCCTTTGCAGGCAATGACTGCTTGAAGTCTGGAACGCATGGACATCACCAAACACTGTGTTTCCTCCTTTGTGATGCTTTGCCAGGCCTTTACTGCAGCTGGCTTCAGTTGTTGTTTGTTCGTGGGTCTTTCTGCCTTAAGTTTTGTCTTCAGCAAGTGAAATGCATGCTCGATCGGGTTGAGATCAGGTGATTGACTCGGCCATTGCAGAATATTCCACTTCTTTGCCTTAAAAAACTCCTGGGTTGCTTTCGCAGTATGTTTCGGGTCATTGGCCATCTGTAAAGTGAAGCGCCGTCCAATCAACTTCACTGAATTTGGCTGAATCTGAGCAGACAATATATCCCTATACACTTCAGAATTCATCCGGCTGCTTCTGTCTTCTGTCACATCATCAATAAACACTAGTGACCCAGTGCCATTGTAAGCCATGCATGTCCATGCCATCACACTGCCTCCACCGTGTTTTACAGATGATATGGTATGCTTCGGATCATGAGCCGTTCCAAGCCTTCTCCATACTTTTTTCTTCCCATCATTCTGGTACAGATTGATCTTAGTTTCATCTGTCCAAAGAATGCTGTTCTAGAAGTGGGCTGGCTTTTTTAGATATTGTTTGGCAAAGTCTAATCTGGCCTTTCTATTCTTGAGGCTTATGAATGTTTTGCACCTTGTGGGGAACCCTCTGTATTTGCTCTAGTGAAGTCTTCTCTTTATGGTAGACTTGGATAATGATATGCCTACCTCCTGGAGAGTGTTCTTCACTTAGCTGGATGTTGTGACAGGTTTTTTTTTACCATGGTAAGGATACTACGATAATCCACCACTGTTGTCTTCCGTGGACGTACAGGCCTTTTTGTGTTGCAGAGCTCACCAGTGCGTTCTTTTTTTCTCAGAATGTACCAAACTGTTGTTTTGGCCACTCCTAATGTTCCTGCTATCTCTCTGATCGATTTTTTTTTTTTTTGCAGCCTAGGGATACCCTGTTTCACTTGCATTGAGAGCTCCTTTGTTTTGGGTTCACAGCAACAGCTTCCAAATGCGAATGCCACACCTGGAATCAACTCCTGACCTTTTACTTGCTTAATTGATAATGAAATAACGAAGGAATAGCCCACACCTGTCCATGAAACAGCTTTTGAGTCAATTGTCCAATTACTTTTGGTCCCTTGAAAAAGAGGGGGCTACATATTAAAGAGATGTAATTCCTAAACCCTTCCTCCAATTTGGATGTGAATACCCTCAAATTAAAGCTGATAGACTGCACTTTAAGCCCACATTCATTATTTAACTGTAACTTGAATTTATTTTGGTACACAGCCGAAATAACAAAACTTGTATCAGTGTCCAATTATTTCCGGACCTAACTGTATATAAACAGTTTACTGTATATGCAGAACACAATATAACATCAACAGTACATTAGTGTCACTCTGTAACACCGGCCTCACTGGGCCATACCTCAGACCCTATACCCAAGTGTCCCCCCCACCCCTCCCTCACCCCAGTGTGAGACAGCACTGCCCACTAGTTTGAGATGAGAGTTGGTGCACTTGGTGTATGATGCAGGTACCTGCCGGGTGTGTCCACACCCGGGCGCGCAGATGCTGTACTTTAGATCCCTTGCTCCCGAAGGATGATCCAAGACGCCACCGCCGCTGCAACAGTGCGTGTCCCGCCAGACGGTCCCACCATGAAGAAAGTCTCTTATCTGGAGTGAAGTCTGATCCCAGACACGATGATCAGGGCTGCGCAGCAGATGAGCTGTGTCCCTGAACTTATCAAAGAACTAAAGGGGCAGGGTCCCTACCTAAGGGCCTGTCCCTATAGAAACCACAATCTATGGTATAGGATTAAGGACTAACTGGGGCCTAGGCGGGTAACCTGGCCTAGTGCAGGGGCTATTGCTCCCTACAACCTCCCCTAACCTGCTCCCAGCTCTGACTGACTAGCAAGCCCTCAGCACGCCAAAATGTATCTTTCTCCTCAGGGGAAGCTCTAAGCCCTATTGGCTGCTGTGGCATCACATGGGTAACAGTCCCAGGGGCTGCTGGGTTTTGTAGTCCTTTACAGAGCCTTTTGTTATTGGGGCCACGTGCGCTATCTCGTCTGCTCATGCGTGAGTCTGTAATGGCCGCCGCCGCTAGCAACTGCGCGACTTTGGGGAAGCCTTGCACTATCTGCGCCACCTCTGCCTATCTGCGCTTACCAAAAAGGCCGCTGCAACGGTTCTGTGCACGCGCGAGCCTCAGCGCATGCGCCAACACTTTGAACATGGCAGCGCCCTGTAGCGGATGCCGCCGGGAGCCCCCGGCGACGCGACCGCCCCCGCAGCCTCCCGGCATGCCCGCTACTGAGTCCAGTGGGAACCCTGCTACATATCTATCTATCTCCATCTATCTATCTATCCACCTAACTGTATCTTTCTTCACCCTTTTCACACTCCCCCTTGCCAGGCCTGCTTTGTTGGTATGTCATGCTTATCCTGCCTTTGCCTGCTGGTGAAGACTGGACGCGTCTCCTGCTTGCAAAACAGGGGTAAAAATAACAGCAGATGTACCAATGGAAATCCCATTAAAATCATGTTTCTGCTTTAATAAATGCAGTGGCATTTTTTTTTTTTTGCTCTGCGTTTCACAACTTTTCAGCCCGGGGACATGATAAATAGATTAAGCTTCCGATTTCTGCCGGGCTTCTCCTGAGCAGGTTATCGTGAGCCCGCCATATACTGTATTAGGGTTTCTAACCTGGCTTTAAACCTATCATACCTTTTTTACAGAACAGTCCAAACTGGGATTGTCCTGGCTCAAGCAGGTTTATAAACAGACCCCACTGTCCTTAAAGATTCAATCACTGTGGCATGGGCAAGTACCTTCATCTCCTTGAGTCCCATAAATGTGAGTGTAAGCTCTTCAGCCCAGAGAGTCGTTGTTCCTGTATTCTTATATATATGCCCATATATTTATAGCACGTGTTAGAACAGGGATGGTCACCTCCAGTCCTCAAGGGCCACCAACAGGCCAGGTATGTATGTATGTATGTCTTTATTTATATAGCGCCATTAATGTACATAGCGCTTCACTGCAGTAATACACGTGACAATCCTATAAATAACAAATAATACAAATAACAGATTGTGGAAATAAGCTATTCAGACATAAAAGTGACATTTAGGAAAAGGAGTCCCTGCTCCGAGGAGCTTACAATCTAATTGGTAGGTAGGGAGAACGTACAGAGACAGTAGGAGGGAGTTCTGGTAAGTGCGTCTGCAGGGGGCCAAGCTTTATGTAACGTGTATAGTAATAGCCACGGTGCTACTCATATGCTTCTTTAAGCAAGTGGGTCTTAAGGTGGGTCTTAAAGGTGGATAGAGAGGGTGCTAGTCGGGTATTGAGGGGAATGGCATTCCCGAGGTGTGGGGCAGTCAGTGAGAGAGGCTTAGGCTGCGGTCCCAGTGCACACGCGCCTTGCGGGGGAGCGGTGCGTGCACAGCGCTGCACCCGCACATGCGGTCCTGGGAGGGAGAACTTGCAATGGGAGGGGGTGTGGCGGGGGGGTGGCCATGACCTCACGCGGCTGGTTCGCCCTCATTGGCTGAACCGCCGGCAGGGGCGTGGCCACGGCTCCGTCGAAAGTTCCACACACAATTTTTTTGTGTGTGTGTAATCTTGCAGTACAGCGCGGCTGTTGAATGTGCGCCGACGCATGTACTCGGCCCTGAGTGACTGGGGGGCTGGTGCTTGTGCGCAGTGACAGTCACTGGGACAGCAGCCTTTAGGCGGGAGAGGGCTTTAGATACAAAGGGGGTAGAAAGAAGACATCCTTGAGAAGAACGCAAGAGTCGGGATGGTGCATAGCAAGAAATTAGGGATGAGATGTAAGGAGGGGCAGAAGAGTGTAAAGCTTTAAAAGTGAGGAGGAGAATTGAGTGTGAGATGCGGGATTTAATCGGAAGCCAGGAGAGGGATTTCAGGAGGGGAGATGCGGAGACAGATTTAGGAAAGAGTAGAGTGATTCTGGCAGCAGCGTTAAGGATAGATTGTAGGGGAGACAGGTGAGAGGCAGGAAGGCCGGACAGCAGGAGGTTACAGTAATCAAAATGGGAGAGAATGAGGGCCTGAGTCAGAGTTTTAGCAGACGAGTAACAGAGGAAAGGACGTATCTTAGTTATATTGCGGAGGAAAAAGCAACAGGTTTTCGATAAGTTTTGAATGTGAGAGAATGTGAGAGAGGAGTCGAGTGTGACCCCTAGGCAGCGTGCTTGGGCTACTGGGTGAATGATCGTACTTCCAACAGTAATGTGGAAGGAGGTAGTAGGCCAGGTTTGGGATGAAATATGCTAATAAGCTCTGTTTTTGCCATGTTGAGTTTCAGTCGGCAGAGGGCCATCCAGGATGATATAGCAGAGAGACATTCAGAAACTTTGGTCTGTGCAGCAGGTGTAAGGTCAGGGGTAGAAAAGTACATTTCAGTGTCGTCAGCATAAAGGTGATATTTACACCCAAAAGATGTGATTAGGCCACCTAAAGAAAGTCATCTAGATAAAGGTATTAGGGATATTCCTTGCTTCAAGACTGAGCCACTGATTAAGCCACCTGTGCTTAAGCAGCGATATCCGGAAAACATGAACTATTAGTGGCCCTTGAGGACTGGAGTTGCCCAGGACTGTATTAGAACTAAAAAGCTCTGACACGTGGGTTCTGTTGTCTCAAACTAAACAAACGGGGTTCCACATGGGAAAACCAATCACTGTGGGGTCTTTTTTATCAACGTGGTCTTGCGGTGTTTTCCCCCCAATGGCGCCCTGCCTTGTTCTGCAGCTAGGACACTTCGGTAAAGGACGCCCAGTGTGATGTAGGAGTGTAAGAAGTATGAAATGACAGCCACACCTGTGAAATGTAGCCGTCATTATTTTAATTCATGTAAGGAATCGCATTACTAACCAACGAACGCAGGTCCTCAGCCACGGGATCAGACCCAAAGGGCTTGAATCATTTCCAAAGTGAGCCCCATGGATTATGTTATGTACATGGATTGCTGCTGGGTTTATCTGGTGCAATGCAATTTTAACACCTTGTCTGCCAGGTAACAGCACGCTGTAACATTTCAGGCCATGTTAACACCAGAGGCAATTTTTCTGATACACAAATATTGCAATAAAAGCTTGGCCCCCTGCAGACGCACTTACCCTCCTACTGTCTCTGTACGTTCTCCTACCTATCAAGTAGACTCCTCTTCCTTAATGTTACTTTTATGCCTGTAGCACTTATTCCCATAACCAGTTATTTATATTTATTTATTATTTGTTATTTATATGATTACCACATGTATTACTACTGTGAAGCGCTATGTACATTAATGGCGCTATATAAATAAAGACATACAATACAATACAATAACACAAACCGCAGAAGCATATTTATACAATAACAGGGAATCCTAATATTGGAATAGATATATATCAGAAGAAATGACCATCGCTGGACAGAAATGGGACTTGACTGGATTCCAAGAGAGATCAACAGACCAAGAAGATGACACAACGTAAAATGGCATCATGGGAGGAGAAAATGCATGGGAGGAGACAATGTGTGGGAGCGACGTGGAAAAGAGAGGCTGTAACCGCGGGACCTGGGAGATCACTGGGGAGTCTTCATCCAGCAGTGGGGAGACACGGGCTGAAGAGTGAAATATATGTATATAGATGCATCCTGGGTATTACCCAATGGGCAGGAAAAAGAATGGATGGGTATGAAATCAAGCAAAAGTCTGTGACATCATCACAAGGGGGAAGAAATTAAAATGGCGGCGGGCCGGACATATCACAAGAATTAGTGATCATCGTTGGGCAAAGATGGAACTCAACTGGATTCCAAGAGAGATTAAAATACCAAGATGACGACCCAAAGTAAGACGGGAGGATGAAATGAGACAATCTGTGGGAGCGACTTGGAGAAGAGAGGCTGTAACCGCAGGACCTGGGAGATCATTGGGGAGACTTCATCCAGCAGCGGGGAGACACGGGCTGAAGAGGATGATGATATAACAGTTACTCCCCATCACTGCGGGATAACCAATCCCAAGAATACCCAATGGCCCCTTACTCATCCTGGGAGAAGTTGCTTCCCGGAAGCTGGAGAATAATTGACTCTGCTTCATTTAAATGGAGTGAAGTTCTTCTCCAGTCCTGGGAAGCGGCTTTACAGCCTATTGAACAATAAAAGGGAGTGGGGGGGGGGGGGGACATGTGACTAATGCTTCTATTGCAGAGATCGAGCCTCTCCCGGGGTGTTCCAGGCCTTTCATGGTGTGTAATGTTGCGGAGACACAGTCGGTCCCATGGTAGGCCTTCCTTTAAATTTAATCACAATATACCAACTGACGCACACTGTTTAATTACCTGCCCTGGAAGAATGAATGCGGGCGGCTGGGTATAGCCAACATTTGTTCAGCCATTATGCATTGGGAAAAAAAAGGGTAAATTAGCATAATAACATTTATAATTTAAACTCACGGCTTTACAGGAAGGGATTCCCCGGGGGATTGCCGCGGATAACAGATTTCCAGTGCAAAATAAATCTTTGTTATCCGAGATCTTTCTCTAAAGTAAGGGGAGCTCTGCTTCATTCCTCAAGAACCCCCCCCCAACAGGTCAGGTTTTCCGGATATCCCTGCTTCAGCGCAGATGGCTCAATCAGTCCCTGCTTCGGCACAGGTGGCTCAATCAGTCCCTGCTTCAGCACACGTGGCTCAATCAGTCCCTGCTTCAGCACAGGTGGCTCAATCAGTGGCTCACTCGTTGACTGAGCTACTGATTGAGCCACCTGTGCTGAGGCTGGGATATCCAGAAAACCTGACCCGTTTGGGGGGGGGGGTCTTGAGGACCCGAGTTGAGCACCCTGCTCTAAAGTGAGGTTCCTGTATTATAGATGGGGATCCAGTAAAGACAAACGACAATGTATGCGAGAAATTCGTATCCGAAGACCGGCGAGAAGTTCACGGGGCCGCGGTATGAAACGGCACGTGTGAGGTTAAGCGACTGCTAGTAACGACCTCTATCAATGGATCAGCTGTGACTGCTGGAGGAAGAACCCTCTGCTTCAGCTCGTCCTGCTGTGAGTGGTGGACGTAGGAAGAGTCTAGAATGACTGAAGTGGTTGAGTGTGGTTCAGATTTATGAATCAGCTCATTTGGGACCTTGGGTTCAGACACCGAACATTAGAGTGTAAGCTGTGTGGGAAAGTATACCCAAAGAATTGTATATTCAGTGCTGTGAATTGTATGAGGCATAAGGGCCTCATTCTAGTAGCTTTGGGAAGCAACTCATCAAGGCTTGTGAGCAGTTCTGGCCACATTTGCAGATTTGCGATCCAGAAAGCCTTGATGAGTTTGCCAAATCGTGCAGGGACTGCATTTTTCAGCGAGTTCTCGCTCCTGACCAAACTCACCGAATGGGAGCTACAAAAAGTCAGAGTAGCGCCATTTTGAGAAACTAACGCTATTCTAGTAGCCTCGAGTAACTCATGGGATCGGAGAGCGGGAGGGGATCGGAGAGCGGGATGGGATCGGAGAGCGGGAGGGGATCGGAGAGTGGGAGGGGATCGGAGAGCGGGAGGGGATCGGAGAGCGGGAGGGGATCTGAGAGCGGGATGGGATCTGAGAGCGGGATGGGATCTGAGAGCGGGATGGGATCTGAGAGCGGGATGGGATCGGAGAGCGGGATGGGATCGGAGAGCGGGAGGGGATCGGAGAGCGGGAGGGGATCGGAGAGCGGGAGGGGATCGGAGAGCGGGATGGGACCGGAGAGCGGGAGGGGATCTGAGAGCGGGATGGGATCTGAGAGCGAGATGGGATCTGACAGCGAGATGGGATCTGAGAGCGGGAGGGGATCTGAGAGCGGGATGGGATCTGAGAGTGGGAGGGGATCTGAGAGCGGGAGGGGATCGGAGAGCGGGAGGGGATCGGAGAGCGGGATGGGATCGGAGAGCGGGAGGGGATCGGAGAGCGGGAGGGGATCTGAGAGCGGGAGGGGATCGGAGAGCGGGATGGGATCGGAGAGCGGGAGGGGATCTGAGAGCGGGAGGGGATCTGAGAGCGGGAGGGGATCTGAGAGCGGGATGGGATCGGAGAGCGGGATGGGATCTGAGAGCGGGAGGGGATCTGAGAGCGAGATGGGATCTGAGAGCGAGATGGGATCTGAGAGCGGGATGGGATCTGAGAGCGGGATGGGATCTGAGAGCGGGAGGGGATCTGAGAGCGGGATGGGATCTGAGAGCGGGATGGGATCTGAGAGCGGGATGGGATCGGAAAGCGGGAGGGGATCGGAGAGCGGGAGGGGATCGGAGAGCGGGAGGGGATCGGAGAGCGGGAGGGGATCGGAGAGCGGGATGGGACCGGAGAGCGGGAGGGGATCTGAGAGCGGGATGGGATCTGAGAGCGAGATGGGATCTGAGAGCGAGATGGGATCTGAGAGCGGGAGGGGATCTGAGAGCGGGATGGGATCTGAGAGCGGGAGGGGATCTGAGAGCGGGAGGGGATCGGAGAGCGGGAGGGGATCGGAGAGCGGGATGGGATCGGAGAGCGGGAGGGGATCGGAGAGCGGGAGGGGATCTGAGAGCGGGAGGGGATCGGAGAGCGGGATGGGATCGGAGAGCGGGAGGGGATCTGAGAGCGGGAGGGGATCTGAGAGCGGGAGGGGATCTGAGAGCGGGAGGGGATCTGAGAGCGGGAGGGGATCTGAGAGCGGGAGGGGATCTGAGAGCGGGATGGGATTTGAGAGCGGGAGGGGATCTGAGAGCGAGATGGGATCTGAGAGCGGGATGGGATCTGAGAGCGGGATGGGATCTGAGAGCGGGAGGGGATCTGAGAGCGAGATGGGATCTGAGAGCGAGATGGGATCTGAGAGCGGGATGGGATCTGAGAGCGGGAGGGGATCTGAGAGCGAGATGGGATCTGAGAGCGAGATGGGATCTGAGAGCGGGATGGAATCTGAGAGCGGGATGGGTTCTGAGAGCGGGATGGGTTCTGAGAGCGGGATGGGTTCTGAGAGCGGGATGGGATCGGAGAGCGGGATGGGATCTGAGAGCGGGAGGGGATCTGAGAGCAGGAGGGGATCTGAGAGCGGGAGGGGATCTGAGAGCTGGAGGGGATCTGAGAGCGGGAGGGGATCTGAGAGAGGTTCTTAGAAAATAAAATAACCGCTAAGGCAATGAAGGGGTTAACTGCCAGTGCCCGATTTATTGTGGGTAGCGGGGGTGGGTGAAGGTGGTATTTGGCCCACGGTGGGTGTTTAGGCCTTGTGGGAGGGGGGGTTGACGCGGCCGTCGCAACCAGAAAACAAATTAGCAAAACGCTTCCACTGTCGCCCGCATTGCAGCAGGAAGCGGCGCGACAGTCACGCTTGGTATTAGCGCTTTCCGGGTATGTGTAATTTTTGTTTGGGCGCCGCGTGGTGCTGGTACACGCGGCGCCGCGCGCGTTTTTATTTATAATCACGGCCTTAGGGTTACGGCTTTTGCTAAAGTGGAGAGACAGCGGAGAGGGAAATAACGCTATGTTATTTAAATTGGGCCTAACTCTTCAGCGTTACACCTGTCCAGGCACTGTAAAAGCCCAATGGGCCGAGTAACACAGGGGGGCTCCTCTCCAGTCCTCAAGACCCCCCAGCAGGTCAAATTGTAAGGATATCCCAGCTTCAGCACAGGTGGCTCAATCAGTCCCTGCTTCCGCACTGGTGACCGTTCCTGCTTCAGCACAGGTGGCTCAATCAGTCCCTCCTTCAGCACTGGTTAGTCAATCAGTTCTTGCTACAGCACAGGTGGCTCAATCAGTTCCTGCTTCAGCACAGGTGGCTCAATCAGTTCATGCTTCAGCACAGGTGGCTTCGACTAAGCCTCTGATTGAGCCACCTGTGCTGAAGCTGGGATATCCGGAAAACCTGACCTGTTGGGGAGATTTGAGGACGGGAGTTGAGCTCTCCTGGGGTAACGCCAAGTTTAGGGATGAAGTAACTGGCATAATATTAAGTCCCCACGTTACCAGACTTCCGTGGATATATACAGTGCTATGATAACACCTCACTTGCATGTCACTATGACTAACGTACAGTATGTATGCACAGTATATATGTATACAGCAGGGCCCCGCTTCTCGGCGCTTCGCTTTTCGGCGATCCGCTCATACGGCGGCATCGAGAAGGGGGCCGCCATCTTGATTTCTAACTCGCGCATGCGCAGAACGGGCAGGTGCGCCCGGCGCGCATGCGCAGACCACAGGTTGCGCACGCATACCATAGGTTGCACATGCGCAGAACTGCAAAAATGCCGGTTTGTGCATGCGCAGAAATGAAAATCGCCGGATCCGCTTTCCGGCGATTTTCAGTATACGGCGCGCCTCTGGAACGGAACCCGCCGTATACCAGGGGCCCTGCTGTATCTTTATTTATGTAGCATCATCCATGTACATAGCGTGTCCCCGCAGTAATACACGGGACATAGTAATATAACACATAGTGGGAATAAGCGCTTCAGAAAAGTAACAATAGAAAAAGGAGGCGCTGCCCCGAAGAGCTTACAATCTAAGTGTCCCGCAGAGCCGCAAACATCTTTATTGTCATTTGACGATACTTTAGTGCTTAGACCAGGCCTGCACAACTCCAGTCCTCGAGGGCCGCAAACAGGTCAGGTTTTTAGGATATCCCTACTTCAGCACAGCTGGCTCAATTAGTGGCTCAGTATGAATGAGCCTCTAACTGAGGCAGCTGTGCTGAAGTAGGGATATCTTCAAAACCTGGCCTGTTTGCGGCCCTCGAGGACTGGAGTTGTGCAAGCCTGGCTTAGACGATGTTACTGTACGTCAGACGTACAGAAAGGTGCTTAATATTAGCACACCTTTAATCCCAAGCACATGAATAGAAGCTGAGGCGTGCTACTCCTTAGCACCGTTTTGTGAATCTGGGCCTAAGTGACTTAACAGAGCTTTGGGGATCAGAACCCAAATACCTGCACAAGGTCCTGAAACTGGGATCTCCCCTGCTTCAGCCCTTATTTTCAGCGTCTGTGTCAGCCCACGCGTGTATGTAACATGATACATACTTCCTGCTTCTCCACCTGTTTAGCGAAGTCCCAGCCGTGCAGGGGTTAAGCCATTACTGCTGCAGGAAGAATATTGACGGCGAAACAGCAATAATAAAACCCATCAGGCTCTTTGTGTAATCTTCCAGTGCTCTCTGCTGTTACAAAGCAGCAACAGCAGCACCTCTGGGGAACGTCTGGAGGCTTTTCCAACACGCGTGCCGCAAAGCGCGCAGCACATGTTCGCCGGAAAAACTGTAAATAAAGAGACAATTAAGTTGGCAAGAAAAGAAAAATTGGGGGCATAAGAGAGGTGTGTTCACTACGGATGGTATAGATCAATGGTGGCCAACTCCAGTCCTCAAGGGCCAGGATATCCCTGCTTCAGCACAGGTGGCTCAATCCGTGGCTCAATCAATGACTGCACCACCTGTGCTGAAGCAGGGACATCCTGAAAACCAGATCTGTTGCTTGCCCTTGAGGACTGGAGTTGGCCACCCCTGTTATAGGGCATGTTTACAGCATTATATATACTGGCTGCACATTGTAAAACAGTTTGAAGATTGGATCAGCAGTGCCACCCGCTTGGCAAACTCTTTGCTCTCTTTGTGTTCCTCTCACTGATACATTTCTGTATTTCTAAGCGTTATAGAATGTTTTATGCAAACCCTAAAGGTTGTTCTAACTCACATATTCCCCCACAGATCCCTGCCCATGTCTGTTCTTCTCAGAGCGCCCCTCCTCTGCCCTCAAAGGTAAAGGGAGTCTAAGGAACCAATCCTATATTGTCCAAAAATCCCCATTAATATGGACAATATAGAATAATGTTTTAAACTAGGGGTGCACAACGCCAGTCCTCAAACTACCCCCCCCCCCCCCATCTTCCCCCCAACAGGTCAGGTATTCAGGATATCCCAGCTTCAGCACAGGTGGCCCAATCAAACTCTGCTCTGATTGAGCCACCTGTGCTCAAGCAGGGACTGATAGACCCACCTGTGCTGAAGCTGGGATATCTGATCTACTGGGGGGGCTTGAGGACAGCAATTGAGCCCCCTTGCTTTAAACTACTTTCGCATGTAAAGTCCTGGTTACTTCAATATGGCAGTTTACGGAATAAGGAACGAAGATTTAGGTGCTCAGATCGTTCGGTGGACTCTTACCCTAAATACCAAAAGGAAGCTCCTTAAACGTCGGCTGCCATTAGGCACCAAATGGCCGGTGAGGCTACACCGGAAAAGTTGTCCCGCTCAAAGTACAAGTCCATCTTTTTTTCTTGCATGGTTTAAACCATACAAGCAGTAACGCTGCCCAAGTCCTCAAATAAAAACATTTGTACAGGCGTACCCCGGTTTAAGGACACTCACTTTAAGTACACTCGCGAGTAAGGACCTATCGCCCAATAGGCAAGCGGCAGTTCGCGCATGCGCCTGTCAGCACGTCCTGAACAGCAATACCGGCTCCCTACCTGTACCGAAGCTGTGCGCAAGTGGGGAGTCTATAGAGCCTGTTACACATGCGTTATTTACAGCAGTTATGCACGTGTATTACGATTGCCGTACAGTACATGCATCGATAAGTGGGGAAAAGGTAGTGCTTCCCTTTAGGTACATTTTCGCTTTACATGCATGCTCTGGACCCATTGCGTACGTTAATGCGGGGTATGCCGGTATCTCCCCCATTTATCAAGCCCCGAAACACAGCTGTAACTATAATTATTATCCGTGCAGCGAACGGCATGCAGTTATGGAAACACGTATTAACATGTCGTTACGTGGCGGGGCTGTGATTAGAACGGTGGAAGATGTGCTGCGTTTGATCTGTAGGTTAAGATGATTACGGCCCGGGCTGATACAGAGCAAATCTTCCGCTTTCTAGGAAAAATAATCACATTGCCGGTGTGGGTAGGGGAGAGGATTTGGGCTGACAGATGCATTTCGGATACGCGCCGGTACAACGTACAGAACACAGAAAGCAATTTCATACCCCAGCTGTATCTGATGCCTAAAGTCACGCTAATTCCCGTTCGTGACCGCCCCCCCCCCCTCCCCCGTTGCTGATAAACACAATACTTTGTAAAACATCTCATTCTATACTGACACATATAGTCCTACTGTTGGGTGTATTGGCCAAGACAGCGATGATAGCAGGAAGCACATGCTTTGCAATACAGTGCCCGCAGTGTATAATGATCTTGAGTATCTACATCAGTGTTTCCCAACTCCAGTCCTCAGGGAACCCCAACAGGTCAGGTCTTAAGGATATCCCTGCTCCAGCACAGGTGGGTCAATCCTTTTGACTGAGCCACCTGTGCTGGAGCAGGGATATCCTTAAGACCTGACCTGTTGGGGTTCCCTGAGGACTGGATTTGGGAAACACTGATCTGCATATATGTGAACAAGTCTTCATATGGGAGAAGTCACCAACACAGGTCTGTAACCCTGATATTGTGTGACCATTTCCCTACTGTCTGTGTTACAGTAATAGCAGCAATACTCTGTGTCACAATGGGGGGTTCTCAATTGTTGGGGGTGTTTGGTGCACACACCGGGGTTCCCCCATCACTAATTATTGGGGGGATCAAGTCATGGTGTGGGATCTTTGTTTGAGACAGTAGAAGCTGGTGGGTTTTCTCAGCACTGCATTATACTGCAGCACAACAAGCAGAATTCCACCCAAGAGAAGGGTCCTCTGAGACTCCTTCCCACATGTAGGTATTACATTGCCAGTGTTAGACAGACTTCCAACCCGAGGAGAATGGATGTTGGAAATTAGGCAGCTCGACATGGAAAGCTACAAACGGTTATCTGGCTCCGTGGGAAAGGGAAAACCAGAAATACAGGAGTTCCGCGCTTCGAAGCCGTCCCTGCAATTAATACTTTCCGTGCTGCCCAGTTATTAATACCTTGGCTGCTGAAGCTGGGATATCCTGAGTCGATTGATGCTTTTCTGAGTTGTACGGTCCAGGCTGAAATGAGCAGAACCATCGTACACAAACACGTCGGTTGGGCTATCGTAACAAGGCACCCACGTGGCGGGAGGAGGGGAATTCGAGCAGAGCCGCTCACCTGGACCCCATCGTAATGTTTATGAAATGTGACAACTGGTGTTCTGCTCCATAATGTCCCCGTGCCGTCAGGAGAATCCGGAAATGCCGAGACTGGAACCCTAACCCAGATAGGTTATAAGTAACAACTCTACGGCCTTGAGGTCATGGAGTCTGTAACTATAGAGGCTTCAGATCAGCGGTGGCCAACTCCAGTCCTCAAGGGTCAGGTTTTAAGGATATCGCTGCTTCAGCACAGGTGGTTCAATCAGTGGCTCAGTCGTTGACTGCATCCCCTGTGCTGAAGCAGGGATATCCGGAGAGCCTAGCCTGTTGGTGGCCCTTGAGGACTGAAGTTGGTCACCCCTCGTCTACAGACAAGCATCCTCAAATATCTCACTTACTGGCCCCTGCACATCAGTCCGAAGTGCCTGTCCAATTCGTATGCAGCAAACCCCATATTGAGTAGCGTCATCGCGTCCCAGAGGAAGCGCAGGTGGGCAGGAAGAAGAGGAATGGGAGCACGTAAATAAAAACACAGAAGAACCGAACTCTTTGTACATTGAGGGACTATCAGCGGAAACATCAGAAGATAAGAGATTGGCAGATCCAGGACCCTACCGGCCCGATAAGGTTTGCATTTTTCTGCCGATACTCCTGCTTTAATCATTTAAGACCCCTATTAAGTCACTTGCATGGAAGAGATTACTGTACAATTCCCAAATTCCTCCACATGTATGTTTTGTATGGATTTCACTTTGATATCCTGGCTGTCCTAATGAGGACCAGGATGGGAATGGTTGTTACTCACCAAACAACTTTGACAAGAAACCTGGGTCTTAATAAAAACCAGGATATATATAAATATATAAATTGAGAATCACATTAAGTCAATTCTTAGGAACAAAAAAAAAATAAGCATGTGGTGAATGTCATACCATATTCAGGACTGGAGGTATTTCGCTTCCAATCGTAGGATCGCCTGTTTCAAACATCAGCACACATTTGGTAAAGATCTCACCGAAAATAGTGTCAAAAACATATTGGGCCCAGCTGCAGCAGTGTATGGTTTACTGTAATACCTACTTCCTGCACAGGGGCTTCCCCTGTAAGTAGAAACCCTATATGAGCTGAAGCCCTATAACTAGGCGGGATGCTGTTTGTCTTTAATGACTTTCTATGGTAAATCTATATCTGGAGGCTCACGGGGCTTCGATCCGCACTTGTTGGGTAAATGGAAAACCGTTACAAACACGTGTGCTTAAGCCCGTCTTTTCAAAGTTGTGGTTCGGAAAAATGTGTGAGCAGGTCCCTGTTCTCTCAGAAAAGCGCTTTTCATGCATTTGTATAGAAAATAGCCCCCTTTGATAAATCTTTTGCCAAACTTTAGTTTTTAAATTGACATACAGTATTATTTAAACAATGGCCCAAAACTCTAATGAAGGAACCTCTGTGACTTCTCTGTCTCTCCCATTCCCTCTCTACTCTCTCTATCTTTCCCCCTCTCTTCCCATCTCCCTTCCCCCTCTCTCCCTCACTCCTCTTTCTTCTCCCACTATCTTCCCCTCCCTCCCTATATTTCCTCCTCTCTTTCCATCTCTTTCCCTCCCTCTCCTCCCCCTCTCTCACGCCTCTCTCTGTTCCTCCTTCCCTCTCTCACTATCTCTCTCCAGCCCATCTCTCACTATCCCTCTCTCCCGCTATCTCTCCCTCCCTATCTTTCCATCCCCCTCTCTCCCTCACTCCTCTCTCTTCTCCCCTCCTCCCTCACTGTCCCTCACCCTCCCTCTCACTATCTCTCCCTCCCTCCCTATCTGTCTCCCTCCCCCTCTCTCTCCCTCCCTCCTCTCTCTTCCCTCCTCCCTCTCACTATATCTCTCTCTCCCTCCCACCGCCCATTTCAGCAGCTGGACCAGTGTTACTGTTTATTCTGGACCTGATTGTTTCCCCCGCACAGAATGTCAGCAGACAGAGAAAATATCGCTCTTATACTTTACAAGATATAAGAGCTTTATTCAATATGTTCTACCCCAAAATGTTCCTTTGAATCTATTCCAAGCAGACTTGAACTCTTTAAATGCATTTGCCCATATCCCATTGGCTGTTTCGTGCGTCTACTACTTTTTCAGGAAAGAGGCATTTCCTATCACCCCCATTCTTCAAAGATTGCTGCTATCCTGATGTTTCCTGACCCTCCTCTGTTTCTGCCTTTGATGTTTTCAAATCAATGGGACTGTTTTATTAGTCAGTATTGGTGCATTGCAGAGTTTAACTATCACACTGCTAATACAGCGAGTATTAGATGTCCTTTTAATTTGCCATGACTAGTAACTGTGTAATAACCATTAAAGCTGCAGACCAAGCAATATCCTACATGTGTTTTTTTTTTTTTTTATAAATCAGTTCTGTACTATGAGAAAATACGTGAAGCATTTAAAAAACAACAACTCTGAATGACATTGTTAATGTATTGTAATGTAACAAGCATTTGTTGTTTCTATAGCAACCATTTACAAAGTCACCCCTTCCTCTTCTGAAACGGGCTCTGGCACACCCCTTTTTGAGCCCTACCCTCTCTCTAGCAGTGCACCAATTGTATCTAGTGACTGCCTGGTCACATGATCTTCCCCACTGAACTTTGCATCTTTGCTCCTCTTCTGCTGCACTGACAGCCATTTAGTGAACCCCCGAGCCGAATTTTCGCCGATCGATCACAGGAGAACGGATCGATCGGCAACTTAGCTAATTATTTCTCATTGTATGGATTGCATTGATGCAGATATTAAAGGGGGAAATAAATAAAATTACATTTTAAAAAACGGCAGCTTGGACTGCTGCTTTAAGATAACTGTCCCTGAATCCTCCCTCTCTCTACCATAAAAGTACAATTTTAGCATATTTCTGCTTTTTTTATATCAGCAGGAATTTCACCCATCACAGCAATGTGGCTGTCTGTGAGTCCTGTGAAGTGAAATAGCCTCAAACACATGGATCAAGGAGAAACCCGATAGGGTCGTTTGCTCATTTGTAAGAAAAGATCTGTTTTAACACCCTACTGGCAGGAGACCATCCGTATAACCCAATGAGGCTACATGGTTCCCTGCCTGCCAAGATCACATCAAAATGCTACTGATGGCAAGACATGCAACTCTGTTCTGGATATGGCCCGGGAAACATGCTGGCAAAAGTGAAGCACGAAACTGCTCAAACCGCAGGATCAGAGGGAAAACTGAAAAGCTGAACTGCGAGCTAAAACGTGACAGATTGGAACATGTTATTGCCTCCACAGCTGCCAACGTTCAAAAATTAACTTAAGGGAACTTAGCTTACCCCAGTCACACAAAATGAAAGAGTAGCGGGAGCGCAGAAAAAGGGCGGGGAGCCAGATAACCCCGTAAAAAAAAACAGCTTTGTATCAAAGACACTTCCCACCAATATATATCCGCCCCATTTGTACTTTGTAGGTTATGGCACTGAACTAGTTAATTAAACCTCTAAATTAGAACATTGCATGGTGGTTGTAGGGAGAGGAGGTCTGGGGGTGGTGGTGAGATGTATGGGGGTGATGGTGAGAAGAGGGCTGAGTTGGTGGTGGTGGTGGTGGTATGAGAAGGTCTGAGAATGGTGATGAGGAGCTCTAGGTGTGGTGTTAGTGGGGTGGTGGTGAGAGGAGGTCTGGGTGTGGTGATAGTGGGGGTGGTGGTGAGTGGAGGTTTGGGAGTGGTGGTAGTGGAGGTGGTGGTGAGCGGATGTCTGGGTGTGGTGGTAGTGGGGGTGGTGGTGAGAGGAGGTCTGGATGTGGTCATAGTGGGGATGGTGGTGAGAGGAGATCCGGGTGTGGTGGTAGTGGGGGTGGTGGTGAGAGGAGGTCTGGGTGTGATGGTAGTGGGGGTGATGGTGACAGGAGGTCTGGGTGTGGTGGTAGTGGGGATGGTGGTGAGAGGAGGTCTGGGGGTGGTGATGAGAGGAGGAATGGGTGTGGTGGTAGTGGGGGTGAGAGGTTTGGGGGTGGTGGGAGTGGGGGTGGTGATAGGAGGTCTGGATGTGGTGGTAGTGGGGTGGTGGTGAGAGGAAGTCTGGGTGTGGTGGTAGGGGGGGTGGTGGTGAGAGGATGCCTGGGAGTGGTGGTGAGAGGAGGTCTCGGTGTGGTGGTGAGAGGAGGTCTGGATGTGGTGGTAGTGGGGGTGGTGGTGAGAGGAGCTCTGGGTGTGGTGGTAGTGGGGGTGGGGGGAGAGGAGGTCTGGGTGTGGTGGTAGTGGGGGTGGTGGTGAGAGGAGGTCTGGGAGTGGTGGTAGTGGGGGTGGTGGTGAGAGGAGGTCTGGGTGTGATGGTTGTGGGGATGGTGGTGAGAGGAGGCCTGGGTGTGGTGGTAGTGGGGGTGGTGGTGAGAGGAGGAATGGGTGGTGGTAGTTGGGGTGGTGGTGAGAGGAAGTCTGGGTGTGGTGGTAGGGGGGGTGGTGGTGGTAGGTGATCTGGGAGTGGTCTGGGTGGGGTGGTGAGAGGATGTGTGGATGTGGTGGTTTTGGGGGTGTTGGTGAGGGGATGTCTGAGTGTGGTGGTGGGCATGGTGGTGAGAGAAGGTCTGGGTGGGGGTGGTGGTGTGAAAAGGTTTGGGGTGGTGGTGAGGGGAGGTCTGGGATTGGTCTGGGTGTGGTGGTAGTGGTGTTGGTGAGAGGAGGTCTGGGTGTGTTGGTGAGAGGATGTTTGGCTTTAGTGGTGGTGGTGGTAGCGTGAGGAAGTCTGTGTCAGGATTCGTGTTTCCAGGCTGCCTGCCCTTTCTGTTCAACTGGACATTTTGGTTACTGGCAGCCTGCTATATAAGGCTGCATTTCCTGGTGGAAGTCGCCGAGCAAAGTTCTGTGTTTCTGCAGCTCCTGGCGGTCTTTGCTGTCACCTGTTCCTGTTACCTATTTGGAATGCCTGTTGCTGAACCCGGAACGTGACCCCGATCTCGCGGCTTTCTGCCTGCCATGACCTTTTGCCTGTTGCCTGGACTTTGCACGACTGCTGCCTGCCGTGACCTTTTGCCTGTACTCTGCACCATTGCCGCCAGCCCTGACCCCTGCTTCCATACCGACTACGGATACTCTTACAGGACTGTCACTGGGCTGTGGTTGGTTTATTTGCATCCCTACCTCAGCCCTGCGGGTCCGCTTCCTGATTTGAGACGAGCACCGTCACAGTTTGGGGAATGGTGGTGAGAGAAGGCGTGGGGGTGGTGGTGAGAGGAGGTCTGGGATTGGTGTGGGGGTGGTGGTGGTCATGGTGTTGGTGAGAGGTCTGGGTGTGTTGGTGAGAGGAGGTCTGGCTCTAGTGGTGGTAGCGAGAGGACGTCTGGAAGTGTTGGTGGTGAGAGGAGGTCCGGAGGTGGTGGTGTGAGTACTCCTTCCCATCCTATGTGAATAGATAGTTACTGAATTGGTGTACATATATAAATAGGAGTAAAAAGGAATATTTTAAGGTACAAGTAATCATTTTAAACGCACATGAAAAGAAATTGTGGATCACATGGTTCTGAGCCTGCTCCCCTTTTGGTGGGTGCTCCAGGACCCAAGCACGTGACAGAGAAGGATCCTCCACATTGCCTGGAATATTGTTCCTCACTGCAATGTTGTGCAAAATGCAGCAAGCAATCACTATTTGGCCTAGCTTCTCAGGTGAGTATTGGAGGACACCACCAGATATATCGAGACATCTGACCCAACTTTTTAATAGTCCACAAGACCGCTCAATAACTTCACATGTAGATGAGTGTGTCTCTTTATATCGGATTTCTGTTGGAGTCACAGGTTTTGCAACTGGAGAGAGTAGCCAAGCCCAGCTTCCATATCCTGCATCACCTGGAAAAAATGGGAAAGACACATGTGAAGTATCCACTGTAATGTCTGGTAAGTTCTGTGTTGGAAATGGCTTTATAGTTTCCTGGCTATCTTTATGAGAAAAATATATATATATACAGTATATATAATTTTTTAATATAATCATCTCAACAGAAGCATTTCCATGGTTCACACATTGCTTTGTGTTCTTATAGTCTTAATGAATCTCCCGTTTTCTTTCGAACATCTGCTCACCTACGTGAGTCTTTTTATTCCAAGACTTTTCCTTAATTTGGTCTTCCTTTTGAAGTCGGAATTTTCATGTCAGATACACTTCAGAACAGGAAATGAGAATTTAAGTCAGGAAAGATGTGCCTATCGGTAATATGCGCCGTCACAAAGAAGGATATCATATCTGTGTTAGCTAAAAGCACATGGACTCAAAGTTCAAACAACTCCTGTCAGTAAAGAGAACATTTGTTTTGTGAACTCAGCACTGTTCTTGTTTCCATTAATGCTTCTGTGTCCGATCTCTGTTACATTGGGTTACACCGTCTGCCATCTGCATGCAATATCACAGCTCAGTTCAGCTTCTTATCTAGTTTACAGTATGTTCAACCTTTTCAGTCAACTCCTAACATATTATGGATTACATTGGTAAGGAATCATTAAAATTGAACTAAACCAGATTTGCTTACTCCAAATAATATTTTTCATTTCAAATTACGTCATGTTCGTCTCTACGCCTGAATTCATACTCCAGTAAAGTTCTAGTTGCATGGGAGATATACTATTTTGGCAGGGCATCCGCTAACGGACTAAAGGTTTTGATTGTGAGAGGGACGACAGACCCCTCCCCACTTGCTAATCCTACACAATTCTGCCAGTTCCCCTCCCTCTCGATTTAGATTTTTCAAATCTGCCCCCTGCCCTCCTCCTTCTCCAGCACTTGACTCCTCGATATAGAACTGTTGCTCCACTGCCTGATACTATACACCTCATATGCACTGACCTTGGCCCCTTGCAGACGAACTTACCAGAACACCCTCTTACTGTCTCTATAAATTCTCCCTACTTACCACTTAGATTGTAAGCTCTTCGGACAGGGAATAATTTCTCCTATTTTTACTTTAATGTCTGAAGTGCTTATTCTCATTATAGAAGAAAAGAGCACAGGGCGCACCAAGGGTGAAGATACAGCTCAACCCCCTTATAACGCGGTGCTTGGGGTCCAAAGTATCACATCGCGTTATAAGCGGATCGCGTTAGAAATAATGTACAATTGTATGCATTGTACAATACAGTATTTAAGATACCAATAATCGTGTTGTAAAGTATTCATACATACGAAAATTAGGAGCCATGTTTGCGACGCGTTATTATATTGTATGTCTTTATTTATATAGCGCCAAAAGTGTACTCAGCGCTTCACAAAGAATACAGTACAGGGAATTATAATTATACAATAAGTGCAGCAAAATCAGACAATAGGAAATGAAATCCCTGCCCCGAAGAGCTTACAATCTAAGAGGTTTAATGGGAAACTTACAGAGACAGCAGGGGAGGGAGTAAGTGCTGTAGATGGCAGTGCTTGGTCACAATGGGTGGTAGGAGTGACTGAGTGTGGGACAATAGCCATGAGGGCAGGCTATTGGGATGCTTGATTTGTGGGGTAAAATTTAAGGAAGGTCAGTGTTAAATGAAAAGGTTAACACCATTTACAGGGGAAGAGGTGGCAGGGAGGCGTGGGTGAGATCAGGTGTGTATGTCTGGCTTCAGGCTTAGGGGAGATCCCCAGCAGCAGGAAGGAGTAGATAGAGGGTGTGAATAGAGGATTTGAGTGGGTGTTTTTTATTGAGAGGGTAAAGAAGTTGTTGGGAGAGAGGTGTGTAAATAATGGAGCAGTGGGGAGTGGGGAAGTTGGAGAGAAAAGAGACGTTCACAAAGGAGTAAGGAAACAGTAAACAGAAAAAGAAATAGGGAGGGCATAGTGAGATGCAGGAGGAGAGAGTTCCAAGGTACTGTACTGGAGGATACAAAATGTACAAATAAATCACAGATGTTAAAAGTTAAAGTCTCACAGTGGCAAAGTTGTAATGCAGAGTCCAGATCTTCCTCCAATCTTCACCTCCAATTTCAACTCCAAAATTAACTCTTGTGGACACTTTAAATATGACACTTTTGATGTGACGCTTTTGATGTTACACAGCCTTATGGCTCACAGCCATGCTACAGTGACTTAAGTACCCTAATCACATGCATTTGACTAACACTTAAGGGAGGAGAATTCTTTAAATTAAATCACTGGTGATTGTAGAGATGGGAGACTCAGTACTCAGGGCGTTTGATCCCGCGCGCTGGGATCAGCTGATGTCTCAGCGTTGATATGCCACTTCCGGGTTTGTGTGGTATAACGTAGCCTGTTTGCTGCAGTCTAACGTGTCTCCTGGGCTCACAATGTCTTCCTCAACACAGCCGTCAAAGTTACAGGGGGCAGTTTGCACAGGACACTTCCAATGCTCTACCACAACGCGTTTCACACTCATGTGCTTCGTCAGGCGGAGTTTGGTGCACCTACATCAGACTTGATATACTGTCTTATGCAGCAGAATTAAATTTACCCTAATTGGTTGCATGGGCTTAATCTACATGCAAGAATCATGACCATAGATACCCTATAGTATATATACAATGATCCCTAAATTGATCATGCAAGGGTAAATAGGTGTAACAAACCCTTTGCGATGGTAAAATCTATGCTTACTATCATTATGATCTAAGTTGCATTGTAATTGGTCTGATGTAGGTGCTAAGAACAACAAGAGCATATATATAAAAAATATCCTTACAGATTAATAACACTGTTAATAAAACAATTTAGGCAAATACAAAAAATATAACATTGTTCCAGTACAATTGACATAATAAAAAAACACACAGTACATGTAAAAAAAAGGGGGGGAGGAGGGGAAGGGGAAGGGAGAATGGGGGGGAGGGGGAGTACTGACAATCTTTCACATTATTTAGATTATTATTTACAACCATTAGTGCCAACACTTCCCTCACACCTACTAGACACCACATCAGTCCTAACTCTTCCCACTGACATAACTTGGGAACCCACATAGCAACTAGCCACGTTAGATGTTCAAGCACTGTACACCAGTATACCACACAGCGGGGGTCTGGAGGCCAGCGATTACTACTTAGCACTGCATGGCACATTACCACTTAAACAACGTCAATGTATTCACAATTCCATTGAATTCATATTGAAACACAATTATTTTTTATTCAATCACAAATGTTCTTTACAACTATGTGGCACTGCTATGGGGACACGTCTTGCACCTTCTTTTGCCAATCTTTACATGGGACGGTGGGAGTCATTGACATTTTGGGGGTCAGTGTATCTCCTCAACAGCTTGTGCTGTGGAGGAGATACATTGATGACATTCTTGTTGTCTGGAATTGGGATGACGATTCTTTAAATTCCTTTGTCAATCAAATCAACGTTAACCAATTTAACCTTAAGTTCACAAGTGAAATCAACTGGGATCACATTACTTTTCTTGATTTAGTAATCTATATCCAGAACAATAGTATTCTTACTAAAACGTATTTTAAAAGCACTAATGTAAATTCATATTTACATCCAACAAGTGGTCATGAGCGTAAATGTATTGACAACATCCCCTATAGCCAGTTCCTTCGCTTAAGGAGTAACCGTGCAGATGATTGTTCTTTAAAAGTTCTATCAGAGTTTCTAAGCGAGAGATTTGGACAGAAGGGATATAATGAACAACTTACATCAAATGCCTATCAAAAAGCTTTGAAGAAAAAGAGGGAAACACTGTTTCATAAAAAAAGATAAAAATATAGTGAGAAATGTGAACAACATAAATCGATATGATACAAACAATACTATAACCAGTAACGAAACACCCTGCTATAACACTGTAGAGCCCCTAGAATCTAGACAACATACCCCTTACTTTGTAACTCAATTCAATAGTTTGCATACATCTATCAAAAGGATATTATCTCAACACTGGCACATTTTACATATGGACCCCATTTTGAATAGGGTTCTTTCTTAAAAAAAACAAACAAAAAAAAAACCCGGTAGTGTTTAGAAAATCTCAAACACTATAAACAATTCTTGCACCCAGTCTCCTCAAAGGCACTGATAAAATCCCCAAAAAGGAGTTAAGAGACACTTTAGGCCTGGTGGGGAACTACAAATGCACGAGATGCAAAATCTGCCCCAAAATGACTCCCAAGAAAACGTTAACATCTCATGTTACAGGTCTTGAGTATTAGATTAAAAACGACACTGACTGCCTGTCTACATACGTGGTGTATGTTCTACAAAGCAGTTGTGGACTGCAGTATGTACGAAGAACAAAACTGAATTTAAAACTGCGAATTATGGAACATCTCCGAAATATCCATAACTTGGAGGAGTCATCAACCCACCAGCTCACTTACTGACCCATTTTAGAGACGTTCATGGATGCAGCACAGAAGGGGTACGCTATATGGGAATAGAAAAAATAATGGACAACATTCGAGCAGGGGACCGTGACCTCCATATTGCTAAAAGAGAGCAGTATTGGATCTTTACGCTGCAGAGCAAATTTCTGGGAGGGTTAAATGACTATGCAGAGCTCACCCCTTTTTTTTAAATAGGGGGGCCGTGATCTCTTAGTCATCTATTTATGGGCATACCAGTTTCAGTTGCTAATATGTATCTTTCATATTATACAGGAATTGTCACATTTATCTGCGTGACAATGCTGGTAAGCCACATTGGTACCCATGGGTGCATATCTCCAATGTCTCATCATTCTTCTCTGTCCCGTGCTCTTTAGCTTAGCTCTACAATCACCGGCGGGGCAGCATGGACATACTTTTTTTAAAGAATTCACTGGACTGCAGACACCGTATATGTAAGTTGCTACTTGCTTTAATTTGTTCTGTACATTATATATACCTTCACTCTTGGGGCGCTCTTTTCTTGAATGGTTGATCCACCTGTGGAGTTTATCTACGGTGGAATTTAGTGGAGAGAGGGGAATACTTCCCCACACAGGAGCTACAAGAGGAAGCATGAGCGCGGGTCAAAATCCCTTTACTTATTCCCATTATGTTATGTTATATTATGTCGCGTGTATTACTGCTGGGAAGAGCTGTGTACCTGGGTGGTGCTATATCTTATACTATATTAGTGAAAGCACTGTATGTTTGCCTGCCTGGATGTCCGGTGTCCCTAGCGGCAATCTCATTGGTCCCTTGGGCCGCCCGCCCCCGCACACCTCTCATTGGCCTCAAACACTCACACCACCACCTTGGCCCGCCCCCCACACCTCGCATTGGCCTGAGGCGGAGTGACGGGCCAAAGGTCCACAAAAAAAAAAAACACACACACACACACACACACACACACACCCTCCACCCTCCTCAGCGCGCACACACACACACACACACACACACACACACACACACACACACACACACACACACACACACACACACACACACACACACACACACACACTCTCCACCCTCCTCAACACACACACACACACACACACACACACACACACACACACACACACACACACACACACACACACACACTCCACCCTCCTCAGCGCGCGCACACACACACACACACACACACACACACACACACACACACACACACACACACACACACACACACACTCCACCCTCCTCAACATACACACACACACACACACACACACACACACACACACACACACACACACACACACACACTCCTCAACACACACACACACATACACACATACACACTCCACCCTCCACCCTCCTCAACACACACACACACACACCCCCCTTCCCGGCGGCTGGCCCGCAACAACGGAACCCCCCCCTATCACCACTCCGCGGGACCTCACAAACATCACCCTCTCTCCCGGTGCTCCCCCGCTCTCCCGGTGCTCCCTCTCCCCCGGTGCTCCCTCTCTCCCCCCCCCCCAGAGCACGCTCTCGCCGCTCTCACCTTCAGGCCTAGAGGCCGCGCCCCCAGCTCCCCATCCCCGCGCGCGCTGCTCCCGCTCTCTCTGTCGGGAGCTGTACGGGCCGCGGCCCACACCACCTCCTCACCTGAGCGTCTCAGCTCCGCCTCGCCGGGGGGAACGGAGACCGCCGAGGAACCCGAGGAGGAGGAGGAGCGCGGCCCGGTGCGAGGTAAGTAACCGCACGGGAAGGCATCTTTCACCCCCCCCCGGCCCTTCACCCGGCCCGGCACTTCACCCGGCCCGGCGCTTCACCCCCCCGGCCTAGCCCTTCACCCGGCCCGGCCCTTCACCCCCCCCCGGCCCTGCCCTTCACCCCCCCCCCCGGCCCTGCCCTTCACCCCCCCCCCCGGCCATGCCCTTCACTCCCCCCCCCGGCCATGCCCTTCACCCCCCCCCGGCCATGCCCTTCACCCCCCCCCCGGCCATGCCCTTCACCCCCCCCCCCGGCCATGCCCTTCACCCCCCCCCCGGCCATGCCCTTCACCCCCCCCCCCGGCCATGCCCTTCACCCCCCCCCCCGCCGTGCCCTTCACCCCCCCCCCCCGGCCGTGCCCTTCACCCCCCCCCCCCCGGCCGTGCCCTTCACCCCCCCCCCGGCCGTGCCCTTCACCCCCACCCCCGGCCGTGCCCTTCACCCCCCCCCCGGCCGTGCCCTTCACCCCCCCCCCGGCCGTGCCCTTCACCCCCCCCCCCCCGGCCGTGCCCTTCACCCCCCCCCCGGCCATGCCCTTCACCCCCCCCCCCCCGGCCATGCCCTTCACCCCCCCCCCCGGCCATGCCCTTCACCCCCCCCCCCCGGCCATGCCCTTCACCCCCCCCCCGGCCATGCCCTTCACCACCCCCCCCCGGCCATGCCCTTCACCCCCCCCCCCCCCGGCCATGCCCTTCACACCCCCCCCCCCCCCGGCCATGCCCTTCACCCCCCCCCCCCGGCCATGCCCTTCACCCCCCCCCCCGGCCATGCCCTTCACCCCCCCCCCCGGCCATGCCCTTCACCCCCCCCCCCGCCATGCCCTTCACCCCCCCCGGCCGTGCCCTTCACCCCCCCCCCGGCCATGCCCTTCACCCCCCCCCCCGGCCATGCCCTTCACCCCCCCCGGCCATTCCCTTCACCCCCCCCCCCCGGCCGTGCCTTTCACCCCCCCCCCCCCGGCCATGCCCTTCACCCCCCCCCCCCCCGGCCATGCCCTTCACCCCCCCCCCCGGCCATGCCCTTCACCCCCCCCCCCCCGGCCATGCCCTTCACCCCCCCCCCCCCCGGCCATGCCCTTCACCCCCCCCCCCCCCCCGGCCATGCCTTTCACCCCCCCCCCCCCCGGCCATGCCCTTCACCCCCCCCCAGCCGTGCCCTTCACCCCCCCCGGCCGTGCCCTTCACCCCCCCCCATGCCCTTCACCCCCCCCCATGCCCTTCACCCCCCCCATGCCCTTCACCCCCCCCCCATGCCCTTCACCCCCCCCCCATGCCCTTCACCCCCCCATGCCCCCCCCCGGCCATGCCCTTCACCCCCCCCCGGCCATGCCCTTCACCCCCCCCCGGCCATGCCCTTCACCCCCCCCCCCCCGGCCATGCCCTTCACCCCCCCCGGCCATGCCCTTCACCCCCCCCCCGGCCATGCCCTTCACCCCCCCCCCGCCCCGGCCATGCCCTTCACCCCCCCCCCCCCGGCCATGCCCTTCACCCCCCCCCCCCGGCCATGCCCTTCACCACCCCCCCGGCCATGCCCTTCACCCCCCCCCCGGCCATGCCCTTCACCCCCCCCCCCCCCCCGGCCATGCCCTTCACCCCCCCCCGGCCGTGCCCTTCACCCCCCCCGGCCGTGCCCTTCACCCCCCCCCATGCCCTTCACCCCCCCCCCCCCCATGCCCTTCACCCCCCCCCATGCCCTTCACCCCCCCCCCATGCCCTTCACCCCCCCCCATGCCCTTCACCCCCCCCCCATGCCCTTCACCCCCCCATGCCCTTCACCCCCCCATGCCCTTCACCCCCCCATGCCCTTCACCCCCCCATGCCCTTCACCCCCCCATGCCCTTCACCCCCCCCATGCCCTTCACCCCCCCCCATGCCCTTCACCCCCCCCCATGCCCTTCACCCCCCCCCCATGCCCTTCACCCCCCCCCGGCCATGCCCTTCACCCCCCCCGGCCATGCCCTTCACCCCCCCCCGGCCATGCCCTTCACCCCCCCCCGGCCATGCCCTTCACCCCCCCCCCCGGCCATGCCCTTCACCCCCCCCGGCCATGCCCTTCACCCCCCCCCCGGCCATGCCCTTCACCCCCCCCCCCGGCCATGCCCTTCACCCCCCCCCCCGGCCATGCCCTTCACCCCCCCCCCCCCGGCCATGCCCTTCACCCCCCCCCCGGCCATGCCCTTCACCCCCCCCCCGGCCATGCCCTTCACCCCCCCCCCGGCCATGCCCTTCACCCCCCCCCCCCGGCCATGCCCTTCACCCCACCCCTCCCGGCCATGCCCTTCACCCCCCCCCCCCGGCCATGCCCTTCACCCCCCCCCGGCCATGCCCTTCACCCCCCCCCCATGCCCTTCACCCCCCCCATGCCCTTCACCCCCCCCCCATGCCCTTCACCCCCCCCCATGCCCTTCACCCCCCCATGCCCTTCACCCCCCCCCATGCCCTTCACCCCCCCCATGCCCTTCACCCCCCCATGCCCTTCACCCCCCCATGCCCTTCACCCCCCCATGCCCTTCACCCCCCCCCCCCCATGCCCTTCACCCCCCCCCTGCCCTTCACCCCCCCCGGCCCTGCCCTTCACCCCCCCCGGCTTTGCCCTTCGCCCCCCCCCCCCCAACCCTTCGCCCCCCCTCCCCCGGCCCTTCGCCCCCCCGGCCCTTCGCCCCCCCGGCCCTGCCCTTCGCCCCCCCCCGGCCCTGCCCTTCGCCCCCCCCCCCCCCGGCCCTGCCCTTCGCTTCCCCCCCCCCGGTCCTGCCCTTCGCCCCCACCCCCAGCCCTGCCCTTCGCCCCCACCCTGCCCTGCGCCCCCACCCTGCCCTGTGCCCCCACCCTGCCCTTCGCCCCCGCCCTGCCCTTCGCCCCCACCCTGCCCTTCGCCCCCACCCTGCCCTTCGCCCCTGCCCTTCGCCCTGCCCTTCGCCCCCACCCTGCCCTGACCTTCGCCCCTGCCCTGCCCTTCGCCCCCACCCTGCCCTTCGCGTACACCCTGCCCTTCGTGTACACAGACACAAACACGTAGAGACACACACACACGTAGACACACACACACACGTAGACACACACACACACACGTAGACACACACACACACCTATACAGACACCTATACAGACACACGTATAAACACAGACACACGTATATACACACACACAGACACACGTATACACACAGACACACGTATACACACAGACACACGTATACACACAGACACACGTATACACACAGACACACGTATACACACAAACACACGTATACACACAGACACACGTATACACACAGACACACGTATACACACAGACACACGTATACACACAGACACACGTATACACACAGACACACGTATACACACAAACACACGTATATACACACACGTATACACACACACATGTAGACACACACGCGCGTATACACACACGCGCGTAGACACACACACGTGTACACACACGTGTACACACACGTATACACACACACATACACACACACGTGTACACACACGTATACATACACACGTAGACACACGTATACACACAGGCACACGTAAACACACGTAGACACGCAGACGCGCGTAGACACGCACGCGCACGTAGACACGCACGCGCACGTAGACACGCACGCGCACGTAGACACGCACGCGCACGTAGACACGCACGAGCACGTAGACACGCACGCGCACGTAGACACGCACGCGCACATAGACACGCACACGCACGTAGACACACACGCACGTAGACACACACACGTACACGTAGACACACACACGCACACGTAGACACACACACGTACACGTAGACACGTACACGTACACGTAGACACGTACACACACACACACATGTACACGTATACTCACACACATGGAGTCATACACACACACATGTAGACATACACACACACACATGTAGACATACACACACACATGTAGACATACACACACACACACGTATACATACACATCATGTATACACACACACATGTATACACACACATGTATACACACACACATGTATACACACACACATGTATACACACACATGTATACACACACATGTATACACACACAAACATGTATACACACAGACAAACATGTATACACACACACGTACACACACACACGTACACATACATACACTTATACACACACACACACACACACATACACATACAATGTATACACACAAACATGTATACACACACACAAACATGTATACACACATGTATACACACACACGTGTGTATACACACACACATACACACACTATCCCCAGCACCACCACATCAGCACACCGGTATCCCATGCCCCCCCAGCACACTGGCATTTTCGGCTCCCCACCATTCCCAGCCCCCATCAACACCATCAGCGCCCACACATTGGCACCTTCGCACCTCCCCATCGGCACACCCACATCCGCACCCCCACATCAGCACCAAACCCTCCCAAATCAGCACACCGATACAATCACCATCAGTACAGCCACCGCAGCAATACCACCGCACACCGCCATGGCCCGCGTGGACCACTCCCCACCCAAATGCCACCCCCACACCACAAACATCCCGGGCAACGCCGGGGCTCTCAGCTAGTGAAGATATAAATACATACGTACATTGCAGCCAATATAATGCGGTAGACCAGTCAGTTCTCCTTTGTTGCCACAAGATGGAGCTATAAACTTATATCTCAATTAACTATAAGGCCTCGGACATGGTGCAGCAGACTGCTGAGCGAACAGACTGCCTCAAGGCAGTCCAATTGATACACAAATTGTGCAATGCTCAGCGTGAGCAAGTATATGCAATAAAGATCCGGTAATTAGAATCCTTTAGCTGGAGTACCCTTAAGGTATCAATAGATGAGGTCATCTCCTATGAAACCAATCAACTGGTAGTATCCCACATGGCACTGTAGTAAGGTATACACACAATAAAGTGCCCAGACACATATATGAAATAATATAGTGTGATGAATGGTAGAAGAGATATAATTCTCAAGGACTCACGTGTAGTGCAGCACCCTTGGGTGATGATTCACGTCCTCCCCGCCCTCAGGTACAGGTGTGCTGATGTCTTTATTCAAATGCACAAACGGGAACCAAAAAAAGACACAAAGCACTACTTTCCAGCCGTTAGCGTTAGCTCTTTATCAACGCGTAGGTGGAGGCATTTTTGCCTGTGTATGCTGTATGTATCCATGCTGCTAATAAATTAGCTGTGTTTTTCACTTTGGGAACGCTCTCCCTGCTTTTTTGATCATTTCTACCTGCTGGAAAGTAGTGCTTTGTCTTTTTTTTGGTTCCTGTTTCTGCCTTAAGGCAGTGTTCGCGTCCATGCGGCGTGATTCCTCAGCGCGACAGACAGGTCACGTGAGCGTTCGCCCAAGGAGGGCGAACCAGCTCCGTGACATCACTAAGAACGCCCCCCCAGGAACGCCCTTCATGGCCCGTCTAGCATGGCCAGGGAAAGCACCCACTTTCCCTCAGCCTCCGCACGGGAGAAGGCACCATGGCCCCAGACTAAGAAATACGTAGTCGCTGAGATAACAGATTTAAGCCAAAACTGAGCTTAATGTGACTATTCAAAAGTAAAAAAATAAATGCTGGGGGGCGGGAGGGATTGTATCGCAATGGCTTAAATATTGTACATTTTTATCCGGAGAGACGCCGCCGGAGTACCAGGTGGACACGGCGATTGGAGGAGACTGCGGTCCATGTGGCAGATCCCAGGAGTGAAGCTGGGATCTATAGTGGGAGCTGTTCCAGCGCCCAGCACGCGACCAGCAGCAGCTCGAGACATCCCGGCGGGATCATCCCGCTGACACTACTTACTAACAATCACTGTCAAACAGTATTGGAACATATATTAACCCAAGTACCAAGTTCAATAAGAATCCAATATTTGAGGATACCATCGACCAATACTGGAACCTATACTATATACACACTGAGAGAGACATTCTCTGTGGACAAATGACAGTCCAATCTCAGTAACTATTGAGTTTCTGGACTCTAACTACACACAGGATACCACAACAATATTTTGACTTTTTCTGGACTTTAGTTGTACAGGCGATCCTCGGGTTATCCAACGGAATCCATTCTGGAAGTGGCGTTGGATAGTGAAACCGTTGTAAAATGAGTCCCATGTTAATCAGTGGCGGTGAGCGTTGGATAACTTGCTGGGGAGGAGAGAGAAAGACATGCTGGGGGGAGAGAGAAAGACATGCTGGGGGAGAGAGAAAGACATGCTGGGGGGAGAGAGAAAGACATGCTGGGGGAGGAGTAGAGAGATATGCTAGGGCTGGAGAGGAGAGAGACATGCTGGGGGGAGAGATAAATGCTGGGGAATAAAGATGCTGGGTGGGGGAAGGAGAGATACATGCTGGGACGAAGGGGGAGAGACATGCTGGGGGGAGAGAGAAAGACATGCTGGGGGAGAGAGAAAGACATGCTGGAAGGGAGAGAGAAAGACATGCTGGGGGAGAGAGAAAGACATGCTGCGTGGGGGGAGGAGAGAGACATGCTGGGGGGGGAGAGATAAAGATGCTGGGTGGGGGAAGGAGAGATACATGCTGGGACGAAGGGGGAGAGACATGCTGGGGGGAGAGAGAAAGACATGCTGGGGGGAGAGAGAAAGACATGCTGGAAGGGTGAGAGAAAGACATGCTGGGGGAGAGAGAAAGACATGCTGCGTGGGGGGAGGAGAGAGACATGCTGGGGGGGGAGAGATAAAGATGCTGGGTGGGGGGAGGAGAGATACATGCTGGGACGAAGGGGGAGAGATATGCTGGGGGGAGAGAGAAAGACATGCTGGGGGAGAGAGAAAGACATGCTGCGTGGGGGGAGGAGAGAGGCATGCTTGGGGGAGGAGAGAGACATGCTGGGGGAGGAGGGAAAAAGACATGCTGGGGAGAGGGAAAGACATGCTGGGGGTAAGAGGGAAAGACGTGTTGGTGGAGAGGAAAGAGACATGCTTTGGGGGAGTGGAGAGAGAAAGACATGCTGGGGGAGGAGAGAGAAGGACATGCTGGGGGAAAGAGAGAAAGACATGCTGGGGGAGGAGAGAGAAGGACATGCTGGGGGGGGGAGAGAGAAAGACATGCTGGGGGAGAGGAGAGACAACGACATGCTGGGGGAGTAGAGAAAAAGACATGCTGGGGACAGAGAAAGAGATGCTAGGGGGAGAGGAGAGACAACGACATGCTGGGGGAGGAGAGACAAAGACATTCTGGGGGCAGAGCAGAGAGATGGACTTGCTGGTGGAGAGAGAAAGAGATGCTGGGGGAGGAGAGAGAAAGATGTGCTGGGGGAGGAGAGAGAAAGATGTGCTGGGGGAGGAGAGAGAAAGACATGCTGGGGGGGAGGAGAGAGAAAGACATGCTGGGGGGGAGGAGAGAGAAGGACATGCTGGGGGAGGAGAGAGAAAGATGTGCTGGGAAGGAGAGAGAAAGACAAGCTGGGGAGGAGAGAGAAAGACATGCTGGGGGAAGAGAAAAAATGCTCTGGGGAGAGAGAGACATGCTGGGGGGAGAGATAAAGACGTGCTGGGAGGAGGAGAGGAGTGAGAAAGACGTGCTGGGAGAAGGAGAGGAGAGAGAAAGGCGTGCTGGGGGGGAGGAGAGGAGAGAGAAAGATGTGCTCGGAGGAGAGAGAAAGACGTGCTGGGGGGGGAGAGAAGAGAGAAAGATGTGCTGGGAGGAGGAGAGGAGAGAGAAAGACGTGCTGGGAGGAGAGAGAAAGACGTGCTGGGGGTCAGGAGAGGAGAGAGAAAGATGTGCTGGGGGGAGAGGAGAGAGAAAGATGTGCTGGGGGGGAGGAGAGGAAAAGACGTGCTGGGGGGGAGGAGAGGAGAGGGAAAGATGTGCTGGGGGGAGGAGAGGAGAGAGAAAGATGTGCTGGGGGGCAGGAGAGAGGAGAGAAAGATGTGCTGGGGGGGAGGAGAGGAGAGAGAAAGATGTGCTGGGGGGCAGGAGAGAGAAAGATGTGCTGGGAGGAGAGAGAAAGACGTGCTGGGGGGAGGAGAGGAGAGAGAAAGATGTGCTGGGAGGAGAGAGAAAGACATGCTGGGGGGGAGGAGAGGAGAGAGAAAGACGTGCTGGGGGGAGGAGAGGAGAGAGAAAGATGTGCTGGGAGGAGAGAGAAAGACATGCTGGGGGGAGGAGAGGAGAGAGAAAGATGTGCTGGGGGGAGGAGAGGAGAGAGAAAGATGTGCTGGGAGGAGAGAGAAAGACATGCTGGGGGGGAGGAGAGGAGAGAGAAAGATGTGCTGGGGGGAGAGGAGAGAGAAAGATGTGCTGGGGGGAGGAGCCTCAGTCAGAGAGTGGACGGGGCTGGAACATGTGGTGCAGGCAGTGGGCGTGGCCTTGGTCAGAGTGGGCGGGGCTGGAACATGTGGTGCAGGCAGTGATTGTGGCCTTGGTCAGAGAGTGGGCGGGGCTGGAACATGTGGTGCAGGCAGTGATTGTGGCCTTGGTCAGAGAGAGGGCGGGGCTGGAACATGTGGTAAAGTCAGACTGAGGGAAAGGCCAAATCAGGGGGATAAACACAGACATACTGGGGGGGGGGGGGAGGGGAGAGGAGAGAGAAAGACATGCTCGGGGAGGAGAGGAAAGACATGCTGGTGTGTAGGAGAGAGAAAGACATGCTGGAGGGAGGAGGGAGAGACGTGCTGGGAGAAAAGAGAGAAAGACATGCTGGGGGGAGGAGAGAGAAAGGCATGCTGGGGGGAGGAGAGAGAAAAACATGCTGGGGGGGAGGAGAGAGAAAAACATGCTGGGTGGGGGAGAGAGAAAGACATGCTGGGGGAGAGTAGAGAGAGACGTGCTGGGGGAGGAGAGAGAAAGACATGCTGGGGGGGAGGAGAGAGAAAGGCATGCTGGGGGGGAGGAGAGAGAAAAACATGCTGGGGGGGAGGAGAGAGAAAAACATGCTGGGTGGGGAGAGAGAAAGACATGCTGGGGGAGAGTAGAGAGAGACGTGCTGGGGGAGGAGAGAGAAAGACATGCTGGGGGGGAGGAGAGAGAAAGGCATGCTGGGGGGGAGGAGAGAGAAAGACATGCTGGGGGGGAGGAGAGAGAAAGACATGCTGGGGGGGAGGAGAGAGAGATGTGCTGGGGGGGAGGAGAGAGAAAGACATGCTGGAGGAGAGTAGAGAGAGACGTGCTGGGGGGGAGGAGAGAGAAAGACATGCTGGGGGGAGGAGAGAGAAAGACATGCTGGGGGGGAGGAGAGAGAAAGACATGCTGGGGGGAGGAGAGAGAAAGACATGCTGGGGGGGAGGAGAGAGAAAGACATGCTGGGGGGGAGGAGAGAGAAAGACATGCTAGGGGGGAGGAGAGAGAAAGACATGATGGGGGGGAGGAGAGAGAAAAACATGCTGGGTGGGGGAGAGAGAAAGACATGCTGGGGGGGAGGAGAGAGAGATGTGCTGCGGGGGGAGGAGAGAGAAAAATATGCTGGGGGGAGGAGAGAGAAAGACATGCTGGGGGGAAGAGAGAGAAAGACATGCTGGGGGGGAGGAGAGAGAAAGACATGCTGGGGGGGGGAGGTGAGAGAGACGTGCTGGGGGAGAGTAGAGAGAGAAGTGCTGGGGGGAGATAAATACATGCTGGAGGAGGAGAGAGAAAGACATGCTGGGGGAGAGAGAAAGACATGTTGGGGGGAGAGAGAAAGACATGCTGGGGGGAGTGAAAGACATGCTGGGGGAGAGTAGAGAGAGACATGCTGGAGGAGGAGAGAGAAAGACATGCTGGGGGAGAGAGAAAGACGTGCTGGGGAGAGAGAAAGACGTGCTGGGGGAGAGAGAAAGACATGCTGGGGGGAGAGAGAAAGACGTGCTGGGGGGAGAGAGAAAGAGATGCTGGGGGAGAGGAGAGAGAAAGACGTGCTGGGGGAGAGAGAAAGACATGCTGGGGGAGAGTAGAGAGAGACGTGCTGGGGGAGAGAGAAAGACATGCTGGGGGGAGAGAGAAAGACATGCTGGGGGAGAGGAGAGAGAAAGATGTGCTGGGGGGAGAGAGAAAGACATGCTGGGGGAGGAGAGAGAAAGACATGCTGGGGGGGAGGAGAGAGAAAGACATGCTGGGGGGGAGGAGAGAGAGATGTGCTGGGGGGGAGGAGAGAGAAAAACATGCTGGGTGGGGGGAGAGAGAAAGACATGCTGGGGAGAGTAGAGAGAGACGTGCTGGGGGGGAGGAGAGAGAAAGACATGCTGGGGGGGGAGAGAGAAAGACATGCTGGGGGGGAGGAGAGAGAAAAACATGCTGGGTGGGGGAGAGAGAAAGACATGCTGGGGGAGTGTAGAGAGAGACGTGCTGGGGGGAGGAGAGAGAAAGACATGCTGGGGGGGGGAGAGAGAAAGACATGCTGGGGGGGGAGGAGAGAGAAAGACATGCTGGGGGGGAGGAGAGAGAAAAACATGCTGGGGGGAGAGAGAAATACATGCTGGGGGGGAGAGAGAAAGACATGCTGGGGGAGAGTAGAGTGAGACGTGCTGGGGGGGAGGAGAGAGAAAGACATGCTGGGGGGGAGGAGAGAGAAAGACATGCTAGGGGGAGGAGAGAGAAAGACATGCTGGGGGGGAGGAGAGAGAAAAACATGCTGGGTGGGGGAGAGAGAAAGACATGCTGGGGGGGAGGAGAGATGTGCTGGGGGGGAGGAGAGAGAAAAACATGCTGGGTGGGGGAGAGAGAAAGACATGCTGGGGGAGAGTAGAGGGAAAGACATGCTGTGGGGGAGGAGAGAGAAAGACATGCTGGGGGAGAGTAGAGTGAGACGTGCTGGGGGGGAGGAGAGAGAAAGACATGCTGGGGGGGAGGAGAGAGAAAGACATGCTAGGGGGAGGAGAGAGAAAGACATGCTGGGGGGGAGGAGAGAGAAAAACATGCTGGGTGGGGGAGAGAGAAAGACATGCTGGGGGGGAGGAGAGATGTGCTGGGGGGGAGGAGAGAGAAAAACATGCTGGGTGGGGGAGAGAGAAAGACATGCTGGGGGAGAGTAGAGAGAGACGTGCTGGGGGGGAGGAGAAAGACATGCTGGGGGGGAGGAGAGGGAAAGACATGCTGTGGGGGAGGAGAGAGAAAGACATGCTGGGGGGGAGAGACAAAGACATGCTGGCGGGGAGGAGAGAGAAAGACATGCTGGGGGGGAGGATAGAGAAAAACATGCTGGGTGGGAGAGAGAGAAAGACATGCTGGGGAAGAGTAGAGAGAGACGTGCTGGGGGAGGGTAGAGAGAAAAGTGCTGGGGGGAGATAAATACATGCTGGAGGAGGAGAGAGAAAGACATGCTGGGGGAGAGAGAAAGACATGTTGGGGGAGAGAGAAAGACATGCTGGGGGGAGAGAGAAAGACATGCTGGGGGGAGAGAGAAAGACATGCTGGGGGAGAGTAGAGAGAGACATGCTGGAGGAGGAGAGAGAAAGACATGCTGGGGGAGAGAGAAAGACGTGCTGGGGGGAGAGAGAAAGACATGCTGGGGGGATAGAGAAAGATGTGCTGGGGGGAGAGAGAAAGATGCTGGGGGGAGAGAGAAAGACATGCTGGGGGGAGGAGAGAGAAAGACGTGCTGGGGGGAGAGAGAAAGACATGCTGGGGAGGAGAGAGAAAGACATGCTGGGGAGGAGAGAGAAAGACGTGCTGGGGGGGAGAGAAAGACATGCTAGTTGGAGAGAGAAAGACATGCTGGGGGGAGAAATACATGCTGGGGGGAGAGAAAGACATGCTGGGTGGGGGAGAGAGAAAGACATGCTGGGGGAGAGGAGAGAGAAAGACATGCTGGGGGGGAGGAGAGAGAAAGGCATGCTGGGGGGGAGGAGAGAGAAAGACATGCTGGGGGGGAGGAGAGAGAAAGACATGCTGGGGGGGAGGAGAGAGAAAAACATGCTGGGTGGGGGAGAGAGAAAGACATACTGGATGGGGGAGAGAGAAAGACATGCTGGGGGGGAGGAGAGAGAGATGTGCTGGGGGGGAGGAGAGAGAAAAACATGCTGGGTGGGGGAGAGAGAAAGACATGCTGGGGGAGAGTAGAGAGAGACGTGCTGGGGGGAGGAGAGAGAAAGACATGCTGGGGGGGAGGAGAGAGAAAGACATGCTAGGGGGGAGGAGAGAGAAAGACATGCTGGGGGGGAGGAGAGAGAAAAACATGCTGGGTGGGGGAGAGAGAAAGACATGCTGGGGGGGAGGAGAGATGTGCTGGGGGGGAGGAGAGAGAAAAACATGCTGGGTGGGGGAGAGAGAAAGACATGCTGGGGGAGAGTAGAGAGAGACGTGCTGGGGGGGAGGAGAAAGACATGCTGGGGGGGAGGAGAGAGAAAGACATGCTGGGGGGGAGGAGAGAGAAAGACATGCTGGAGGAGGAGAGAGAAAGACATGCTGAGGGAGAGAGAAAGACGTGCTGGGGGGAGAGAGAAAGACATGCTGGGGGAGAGAGAAAGATGTTCTGGGGGGAGAGAGAAAGAGATGCTGGGGGGAGAGAGAAAGACATGCTGGGGGAGGAGAGAGAAAGACATGCTGGGGGAGGAGAGAGAAAGACGTGCTGGGGGGGAGAGAAAGACATGCTGGTTGGAGAGAGAAAGACATGCTGGGGGGAGAAATACATGCTGGGGGGAGAGAAAGACATGCTGGGTGGGGGAGAGAGAAAGACATGCTGGGGGAGAGGAGAGAGAAAGACATGCTGGGGGAGAGTAGAGAGAGATGTGCTGGGGGGGGAGGAGAGAGAAAAACATGCTGGGTGGGGGAGAGAGAAAGACATGCTGGGGGAGAGTAGAGAGAGACGTGCTGGGGGAGAGAGAAAGACATGCTGGGGGAGGAGAGAGACATGCTGGGGGAGAGAGAAAGACATGCTGGGGGAGGAGAGAGACATGCTGGGGGAGAGAGAAAGACATGCTGGGGGAGAGAGAAAGACATGCTGGGGGAGAGAAAGACATGCTGGGGGAGGAGAAAGACGTGCTGGGAGGACAGGAGAGAGAAAGACATGCTGGGGGAGAGGAGAGAAAGACATGCTGGGGGAGAGGAGAGAGAAAGACATGCTGGGGGAGAGAAAGACATGCTGGGCGGAGGACTGAGATACATACTGGGGGGAGAGGCGAGAGAAAGACATGCTGGGGGGAAGACATGCTAGGGGGAGGAGAGAGAGAGACATACTGGGGGAGAGGAGAGATAAAGACATGCTGGGGTATGTGTCATGGAACAAGAATCACATTTCTGTTTCACCCCCCCCCCCCCTTTCCTTTGCAGTTTCTGCCTGTCAGATTCTCAGTTCCAGGTGCATGTATTTTGCTCTGTACACACACACAGTGCCTGTGTGTTAGACACAGTGTTGCAATCCCTGTCTCTGCATTATGCCAGTGAGTTGCTACAGCAACCTCAGCTTTTTCCTCAGAGTGGGCTAGTCTGCCTTCTCCCCCTCTGCTTTGCTGACAGATGGTCTGTCCCCAGGCTATCTTGTCACCCAGAATACACTCACACTTCCTTTACCACCTTCATCACTGGCTGAGTGAGTACCGTCTGTAATTGCTCTAGTGGCAGGGCCTTATCCTTTTCACCTGCCCTTACTACAAATCACCCTCAGAGAGACATTATTCAAACACCAACATCTCATCCACAAGTGCCTGTCTTTAATGCTGCTTTCCCTAAATAAAGTGAAGAAAATATACAGGACTTGTTGTGTTTTGGAAAGAGGGCTGAGTTGAACCTATCTGGGCTAATCATCCTACACATGACCCTGGCCTCCAGAATAGCAGGTGTCATGCAACAGAAATACCCATGTCTGCCTTCTCTGTTTCAGCCCCCCTTCCCTTGGCAGTTCCCCCTGCTAGCTGCACTTGGATGTCACTTTCCTTGCAGTTTTACTCCCAGTGCAGATGGAATGGATACATTATGTAGCCCCTTTTCCTTCCAGTCTGTCACACCCCTGGTTGCTCTGGCAACATCTCCAGTCCTCCAAGTTAATGGGCTTTCCCGTTTCCCCCCCCCTGTCCTTGCTGACAGTTACAGTCTCACTTCACTTTAGTGTGACCCTTGCCTCTCACTTCCTTTTCCACCTAAGATCACAGTGAGTACAGTCCTGTCTGCATCCACCCTTGGTATGGCCTTTCTCTCTTACCATAGTCTAACCTCATAGAAGCATCCCACATAGAGAAGCCCTCTCTGCCTACACTACACCTACAAGTTCCTGTGTTTTCTACTCCTGCAATAAAGTTAAGAAAGACATTGAGGACTTGTCATGCTTTGGAAGAGGGAAGACATGAGTTAAAGCTAACTGGAGCTATTCATACCTCAATAGTGACCCTAGTTTCAGGATAGTAGGAGAGGGAAAGACATGCTAGGGGAGGAGAGAGACATGCTGGGGGAGAGAGGCATACTAGGGGAGAGGAGAGATAAAGACATGCTGGGGGAGGAAAGGGAAAGACATGCTGGGGGAGGAAAGGGAAAGACATGCTGGGGGAGGAAAGGGAAAGACATGCTGGGGAGGAGAGAGACATGCTGGGGGAGAGAGAGAGACATGCTGGGGGAGGTGAGAGACATTCTGGGTGGAGAGGAGAGAGAGACATGCTGGCGGGGGAGGAGAGAGAAAGACATGTTGGTGGGGAGGAGAGGGAAAGACATGCTGAGGGGAGGAGAGAGACATGATGGGGGGAGGACAGAAAGACATGCTGGGGGAGAGAGAGACACATTGTGGGGAGAGGGGAGAGAGACATGCTGGGGAGAGGAGAGACATGACATACTGGGGAGATGAGAAAGACATGCTGGGGGAGAGAGAAAGACATGCTGGGGAGAAGGGATAGAAAGACATGCTGGGGGGGAGAGGAGAGAGATGCTGGGGGGAGAGGAGAGATGCTGGGGAGGGGGGAGAGATGTTGGGGAGGGGGGAGAGAGATGCTGGGGGGGGGAGCGGAGAGAGATGCTGGGGGGAGAGAAATGAGATGTTGTGGGGGGAAGGAGAGAGATGCTTGGGGGGGAGAGGAGAGAGATGCTGGGGGGAGAGAAATGAGATGTTGTGGGGGGAAGGAGAGAGATGCTTGGGGGGGAGAGGAGAGAGATGCTGGGGGGAGAGAAATGAGATGTTGTGGGGGGAAGGAGAGAGATGCTTGGGGGGAGGGGGGAGAGAAGAGAGATGCTTGGGTGGGGGGGGGGGGAGGAGAGAGATGCTTGGGTGGGGGGGGGGGGAGGAGAGAGATGCTGCAAATCGAATTTTGCCTAAAACGTTTCAAATAATTTGCGGATTGAATGTTGAACAATCTGATAATACAAAGCGTGATACGGATCTCAGAGCAGCAGCAGACTTCTAAGAAACACCTTTTCCAGCGGGACAGGCAAAAACAATCAGCTGTTATTTCCAAGAGTGTAACAAAGGAGCAGAGATTTTGAATAGAAAGTCTGCAAAAGAAAGAAATGGTGAAGGTTTCCAACAAAAACGTGCACACAAGTGACATGATCAATGTGCAGCCTTAATACATGTTTGTGTTTGTTTGTTTTTTAAGCTAGTGAACATTTGGTGAAATGTCACAATTTTTCGAGGAATATAAAAAAAAGAAAAATAGGATAACATTTCATGAGCCCTAAAAAAAACGCATGTTCCAGAAAAGTATGCATTTTGTGCAAACTGATATTGCTAAAATCGCACATCTCTATTTCAGATTAATTTTGAATCAGTTCAGAATAATTCCCATTTTATCCACCAGGTGGCAGCCGATGACACCTTATTACACCTTATTCATGGTTTGGAATCTCACTCCAGTATATAGAGCAGGACGGGCAAACTCCAGTTCTCAAGGGCCACCAACAGGTCAGGTTTTAAGGATATCCCTGCTTCAGCACAGATGGCTCAATCAGTGGATTAGTTACATGGTTCAATTCCCTGTGTCAGCTCCTTGTGACCTTGGGCAAATCACTTTATCTCCCTGTGCCTCAGGCACCAAACACATAGATTGTAAGCTCTGCGGGGCAGAGACTGTGTCTGTAACATTCCTAAGTGCTGCGTTCCGCGCTCTGTGCTGTAATTGTGACGCGCTCTGAGTCTCACTGGGAGAAAAGCGTTATATGAAATAAAGTTATTATTATTAATATGATTCATATACGCAGTCCCGGATTCCACTTATTATTATTGTGTGTATGTATATTTCTATTTACATAGCAGTGTCTGGCCTTGATGGTGGGAGGGGGAAGTGGATGGCAGTGCCTGGCCTTGACGGTGGGTGAGTTCTGTGGATGGTAGTGCCTGGCCTTGATGGTGCGTGAGTTCTGTGGATGGCAGTGCCTGTCCTTGATAGTGGGTGAGTTCTGTGGATGGTAGTGCCTGCCTTGATGGTGGGTGAGTTCTGTTGTTGGCTGTGCCTGTCCTTGATATTGGGTGAGTTCAGTGGATGGCAGTGCCTGGCCTTGGTGGTGGGTGAGTTCAGTGGATGGCAGTGCCTGGCCTTGGTGGTGGGTGAGTTCTGTGGGTGGCAGTGCCTGTAACAAGCATTTTTTTGTTTCTATAGCAACCATTTACAAAGTGACATCCCCTTCCTCTTCTGAAATATTAAAGTGGAAAAAATAAAATTAAAATAAAAACGGCAGCTTGGGCTGCTGCTTTAAAGACATGTATGTACTGTATGTATGTACTGTATGTATGTATGTACTGTATGTATGTACTGTATGTATGTACTGTATGTATATATCTATTGTGATATATTGAAGCAAAAGGTGTTTGAGGGGAGGTATATAGGACCCAGCACCTTCCAGGGTGTGTTCCCTTCACTCTCACCTGAGCCCTAATTAATGAGCTTCAAGGTTAAAAGGCAGCACAGACAGCTTCCTGGGCTGCTGTGCTGGTCTGAAGGCACACACACAGACAGCCCTGTGAGAGACTGCAAAGGGAAGCTACAGGTACAGTGTCTAAAGTGGGGAAAGAACTTAGTTTCCCCCACTGGTAGTTAGGGACTAAGCTGTATTAGTCAGAACTCTGAAAAGGAGTTAGGCTTTTGTTTCTGTTCTATCTTATAAGTTAACCCTGTTCCTGCTTTGTACCTGGCAAATAAACCCTCCTGTGCATCAACACTACTTTTCCCTGCCTTTCATCTGGATAAAAGAGACTGCAACGTGGTGGGGACATCACAATTGGTGGAGTTTAGTGCGGGCAGTCCACAAGGCAGTGAAAGTGGAAAATGGAGGCGTTTCTGTCCTCGCTCCAGTACAAGCAAACAGAAAATGCTGCTATTCTGTTGCGGGGTTTGCAGGAAATGTCAAAATCCCATAATGAGAGCTTACAACAGATTACAAAGCTACAAACAGAAAGTACTGCGGCGTTAGTAAAGCAGATGGCGGCGTCCCTACATCAGACGCTAAAGCAAGAACAACACGAGGCGCAACTTTGCCTACACCGAGAGCTCCGAGTCTTGGGGGAGAAAATTACCGCCCAGACTAGCGTGGCCCCACAGGTCGCTCACCAGGTAAAATCGCACCTTATTCAGAAGATGACGATGGACGATGACGTTGAGGCGTACCTGTCAATTTTCGAGCGCACCGCAGTGCGCGAAGGGTGGCCAGTTGAGCAGTGGGCTGGAATAATTGCTCCTTTCCTGGTGGGGGACTCGCAGAAGACCTATTATGACTTGGAGCCAGAGCAGGCGGAAAACTATGAAACCCTGAAGGCTGAGATTATGGCACGGCTAGGTGTCACTGTCGCAGTTCGGGCCCAGCGGTTCCACTCCTGGCGTTACGATGCAGAAAAGGCTCCCCGCTCCCAAATCTACGACCTCATCCACTCTGCGCGGAAATGGCTCCAGCCTGACGAATGTACAGCCGCCGCCGTCGTCGAAAGGGTCGTCATAGACCGGTTCCTGAGGGGTCTTCCTCGCACCGTTCAGAAGTGGGTCAGCCAGAATGACCCCCAAAGCGCAGAGCAGTTGGTCGCTTTAGTGGAACGCCACTTTGCTGCTGAGGAGATGGCCCGGAATACAAGTCCCGATGAGTTTCCCGGTCGCAGGTCCCCGCACATCAGGAGGTCCGGTAAGACTGTTCCTCGGCCTAGTGGCCCACAGGGACTCAAAGACTCCCATAAAGGAGATGGAAATCCCACGGCCCATAGAAGGGACTCTAGCCCCACTCCTTCCAATAGACTGGAGAAAAAACCCCGACCCAGTTTTGGGAAGTACACTGAGTGCTACAAATGTCATGAACTTGGACATGTGGCAGCAGTTTGCCCTATGAACCTTGACCGAATGCAATGTGACATTTCTGTGGGGTATTTTTCGGGCGGGGTTCCTGCTGTTAAGCAGACTGTAATAGAGAAAGGTCATTTAGAGAGGAATAGGATGTGTGAAGTCAAAATAGATGGGATACCTGTAAGTGCAATGCTTGACACTGGTAGTACAGTTACGTTGGTCGCTGCACATCTAGTCCAGTCTGGGTTTCTACCAGGGGTCTCCTTACAGGTAACCTGTATCCATGGGGATGATCGTACTTACCCGGCTGCACAAGTGTACATAGAAAACCCCATCGGCCCAGTACATCATCAGGTCGGGGTAGTGCCGAATCTGATGTATGAGGTACTAGTGGGTCAGGATTTCCCATGGTTTTGGGAACTGTGGGAAAGGAAGTCTGATTGTGTTCAGGATGTGCCCTTGAGGTCTGAGGTTTCCGATCCAGTAGACCTTGGTTCTATATTAGAGGTTATGGCAGGTGAAGGACCTGAGGTTGAGGACACTCCAGAACTAGATTTTCAGGATTTACAGGTTGCTCCTGTAAAGTTTGCCTCTGCCCAACTAGACGATTTGACGTTGGTAAACGCCAAAGCCACAGTAGTGAGCATAAATGGGGTACCAGTTAACCCCGTGGTTACGCCATCACCACCCTACTTTATCTACAACAATGACTTGGTATATAGGGTGGAAAGAGATGACCCTGATAGGTTAGAGCAGTTACTGGTGCCAAAGCCCTTTAGAAGCCAGGTAATGGACCTGGCCCATAGCCATGTCCTGGGAGGACACCTAGGGGTAAAGAACCACTGATAGAATAAAGGCGCGATTTTACTGGCCGGGTCTACACAAAGACGTAGAACGTTATTGTGAGACATGTCCAGAGTGTCAAATGACCTCACCAGTAAAATCGTTCCGTAGTCCGTTAGTACCCTTGCCCATTATTGAAGGTCCTTTTGAACGTATCGGAATGGATCTGGTAGGCCCATTACCAAAGTCAGCACGGGGCCATCAACACATTCTAGTCATTGTAGACTATGCCACAAGATATCCGGAAGCGGTTCCCCTCCGGAATACATCTGTTAAAGGCATAGCCAAAGAATTAATGTTGTTGTTTACTCGGGTCGGAATCCCCAAGGAAATATTAACAGACCAAGGAACCCCTTTTATGTCCCGGGTTACGAAAGGGCTATGCAGGTTGTTGAATATCAAACATTTACACACCTCGGTCTATCACCCGCAAACCAACGGCCTAGTGGAGCGGTTTAACAAGACTCTTAAACATATGTTACGGAAGGCCATAGACCGAGATGGTAAAAACTGGGATTTTCTCTTGCCGTATTTATTGTTTGCCGTAAGAGCGTCCCTCAGGCATCTACAGGTTACTCCCCTTTTGAGTTGTTGTATGGGAGACACCCACGAGGTATACTGGATATGCTCAAAGAGACCTGGGAAACAGAGTCAACACCCCACCGTAGCATAATCGAGAATATTTCCCAGATGCAGGATCACATTGCAGCAGTGTTGACGATTGTGCGACAACACATGCAGCAAGCCCAGAGTTCACAGCAGAACTCTTATAACAGGAATGCCAGACTTAGGGTGTTTTGGCCGGGAGATAAGGTGTTAGTGCTAGTACCTACAGTAGAATGTAAATTTTTGGCCACCTGGCGGGGACCCTACGAAGTCCTAGAAAGAGTAGGAGAGGTCAATTACAGAGTTAGTCAGCCTGGGAGGAGGAAGCCAGAACAGTTGTATCACATGAATCTCCTAAAGCCCTGGAAAGAGAGGGAAGCCTTGGTTACTGTAGTTCGGACGGTACCATCTAGGGAACCTTCTGTTCCTGAAGTGAAAGTTGCTGACACCTTGTCTGGCCCTCAGAAACAGGAGGTAAAGGAGTTTCTTGTGCGCAATGCCCGAGTTTTCTCCCCTGTACCCGGGAGAACCTCAGTTATTGAGCATAACATCCATACAGAACCTGGGAAGGTCATACATCTTAAGCCCTATAGACTACCTGAGGCTAGGCGACAGGCCGTTAAAGAGGAGGTGCAGAAAATGTTGGACCTCGACGTAATCGAGGAGTCATTCAGTAACTGGTCGAGCCCTATCGTGTTGGTTCCGAAACCGGATGGCTCGATCAGGTTCTGTAATGATTTTAGGAAACTAAATGCAGTCTCCAAATTTGATACATACCCTATGCCACGGGTAGACGAACTTAAGACAGGGTAGGTGATGCCCGATGCTTAACTACCCTTGATCTGACTAAGGGGTATTGGCAGGTACCTCTAACACAGGCTGCTAAAGAAAAAACGGCATTTTCCACACCAGGCGGGCTATACCAATATAAGGTCCTACCCTTCGGTCTACATGGGGCTCCAGCAACCTTTCAGAGATTGATGGATCGGGTTTTGAAGTCTCATACAGACTATGCCGCGAGCTACCTGGATGATGTGATCATTCACAGTAATGACTGGGACTCTCACCTGGGAAAAGTACAGGCAGTTTTAGACTCCCTGGAGGAAGCGGGTCTGACGGCAAACCCTGCTAAGTGTGCCATCGGTTTAGAAGAGACCAAGTACTTAGGAAATACGGTTGGTAGAGGGCTTGTGAAACCACAGGTGGCAAAGCTGAAGACAATTAGGGAATGGCCGAGACCAGTAACTAAGAAACAGGTTAAAGCCTTCCTCGGCATGGCTGGTTACTACCGTCGCTTTATACCAGACTTTGCCACACTCTCAACCCCTCTCTCCGACCTAACAAAAGGGAAGAGTTCAGTCATGGTGAAGTGGTCTGACCAGGCAGAGAAAGCTTTCCAAAGCTTAAAAGACGCCTTATGTGCTCATCCCGTCCTGATCACCCCAGACTTCACCAGGGAATTTCAGGTTCAGTGTGACGCTTCCGATGTAGGGATAGGAGCGGTCCTGTCACAAAGAGTCGGAACGGAGGAACACCCCATCATCTATATCAGCAGAAAGCTAACTGTCCACGAGAAGAGATATGCCGTAGTTGAGAAAGAGGGCTTGGCCATCAAATGGGCGTTAGAGACTCTAAAATATTATTTATTAGGGAGAAATTTTACCTTAATAACCGACCATGCACCTTTAAAGTACATGCAACAAAATAAGGAAAAGAATGCTCGGGTAACTCGCTGGTTTTTGAGTCTCCAGGGGTTCCAGTTCACAGTTGAACACAGGCCAGGCTCCAAACATGGAAATGCTGATGCATTGTCCCGAGTATACACCTCCCTATTTTCATGTGCTCACCCGATAACGATTGAGCAATGGGGGGGGATATGTGATATATTGAAGCAAAAGGTGTTTGAGGGGAGGTACATAGGACCCAGCACCTTCCAGGGTGTGTTCCCTTCACTCTCACCTGAGCCCTTATTAATGAGCTTCAAGGTTAAAAGGCAGCACAGACAGCTTCCTGCTGCTGTGCTGGTCTGAAGGCACACACACAGACAGCCCTGTGAGATACTGCAGAGGGAAGCTACAGGTACAGTGTCTAAAGTGGGGAAAGAACTTAGTTTTCCCCACTGGTAGTTAGGGACTAAGCTGTGTTAGTCAGAACTCTGAAAAGGAGTTAGGCTTTTGTTTCTGTTTTATCTTATAAGTTAACCCTGTTCCTGCTTTGTACCTGGCAAATAAACCCTCCTGTGCATCAACACTACGTTTCCCTGCCTTTGATCTGGATAAAAGAGACTGCAACGTGGTGGGGACATCACAGTATGTACTGTATTTATGTACTGTATGTATGTATGTACTGTATGTATATATGTACTGTATGTATTTATGTACTGTATGTATGTATGTATGTAATGTATGTATGTATGTACTGACTGTATGTATGTACTGTATGTATATATGTAAGTACTGTATGTATTTATGTACTGTATGTATGTATGTATGTATATTTTTATTTATACAGCGTCATCCATGTACACAGCGTGTCACAGCATTAATACACGGGACATAATAATATAACACATAATGGGAATAAGCGCTGCAGACATTAAAGTAATATTAGGAAAATGAGTCCCTGCCCCGAAGAGCTTACACTCTAAGCTGTTGTGTTCAACTGTTCATGTATTCTTAAACCAAGGCTATGCCCATATTTTTCCAGCTCATTCCTCTGAAAGCAATCGCAAGATACTAGTGTAGATGAGCAGGGGGTCTCCGGAGCTGAACCGCATTGATTTCAGGTCCGGGGACCCCCTGCTTCCCGAGATACAGGCCCCGTTATGGGGTGCCGGTATCTCCTATGCATTTAAATGTCTCGCGTCACGTGACCGGGGGATTTAAATGCATAGGTGATACCGGCACCCCATAACGGGGCCTGTATGTCGGGAAGCAGGGGGACCCCGGACCTCAAATCAGCGCGGTTCAGCTCCGGAGACCCCCCGCTCACGTACACTAGTATACATTTTTTTAATTAGAACAGCTTCATTACCTTAGCGGCTAGCCGCTAAGGCAATGAAGGGGTTAACCACCAGTGCCCGATTTATTGTGGGGATGGATGAAGTTGGTATTTGGCCCTTGGTTGGTGTTTATACCTACCGGATGGGTAGCGGGAGGGGTTAACCCCTCATTACCTTAGCCGCATTAACCACTATGGTAATGAAGGGGTTAACTCCACCCGCAACCTCAACCCTGCAAGGCCTAAACACCCACCAAGGGCAAATACCATCTTCACCCACCCCCGCTACCCACAATAAACATGGCACTTGTAGTTAACCCCTTCATTGCCTTAGCGGTTTGCCGCTAAGGTAATGACGCTGCCTGTAAAGGCAGTTTTATTGCATGGGATTCATGCCGGGGGTCTCCGGTGCTAATATTAATGTGTATCAGCTGCGGAGACCCCCGGCATCAATCCGATGCAGGAAAAATGCATTTCTCAAGTCCCCTCTCGCCGCCTTCTCAGCAGCGTCTCACCGGCCTCACGCCGCCTTTTCCTGGCGTGAGGATTTTGGGAGCAAATCGCCGCGACTAGCCTCGACAAGCTCAAGTTTCAAAAGCTGCCGATAATTGGCTTATTGCCGCTCACCCGGCGTTGTGTTTTGGACGGCAGCAAAAAAATGGCGGTTCATGCCTTTATCGCCCACTTATCGAGGCTGTCTAAATAGCAGAAGGCATTTTGGGTCCCCGAGACTGAAATCAATACGGTTCATCTCCCGGGACCCCCTGCTCCCGCACACTATTAATAAAAATGACATTAAAGCAGCTTCATTACCATAGCGGATAGCCGCTATGGTAATGAATTTATTTAATTTTTTTTATGTGGGTTTTGATACTAGTGTGTGGGAGCAGGGGGTCCTTCTGGGGTAAACCGCGTTGATTTCAGCCTCGGGGACACCCTACTTCCCGAGACACAGCCCCCGCTATGAGGTGCCGGTATCCCAGTGCAGGATTTAAATCCCCCCGTCACGTGACGCGGGGGATTTAAAAGCACAGGGGATACCGGCACCCCATACCGGGGCCTGTATCTCCGGAAGTAGGGGGTCCCCGAGGCTGAAATCCAGGCGGATCAGCTCAGGAGACCCCCTGCTCCCACACACTAGTATCAAAATGAATTCTTTTCTTGCACGATCGCCTGTAAGGCCTCGGACACGCTTACCGCTGGCGTGCTGAGGCGCGCTGAGGCTCAGGGAAAGCGCTCTCAGCAGCCGTCAGGGGGCGGTCCGGGAGCGTCACTGGCCGGGGGCGGGCCAGTGACGTCACGGAGCTGGTTCGCCCTCATTGGGCGAACTGCTCACGTGACCGGCCTGTCTCGCTGGCAAGCGGGGGAATTTTAAATTCCCCTAAGACCTGCGCTTCCGCAGGCGCGCGGAAGCGCAGGTGAGCCCCTACTAAAGCCGCTCTAATTGCGGCTTTAGGGGCTCAGTGCTGAGCGGGAGCGCGCGTTAGCACGCTTCCGCAAGCACGCAGGCAACATGGACGAGGCCTAAGAGCCGTGCATGGAGACGCAGCTGCAATAGGCTTTATAGCGCGATAGCACTGGTACAAAAAACAAGTCGGACAATAGTGCTTTTTTTAAAATCAGCCTTAAAAAAAATGGCGGTCAATCTTAGTGAATACCATTTTTGGCCTCATGTCTTAGTGCTCGATAAATAAATGCGTAGTTGGGTGCAAATGCGCTGATTTTATCACTGCTTTGTGAATCGGGCCCTAATTTCTTTCAAAACTGAAGCTGTCTCACATTTTAAAGCTGCAGTTCAAGCTGCCGCTTTTAAAAAATATATATATATTTTTCCCATTCAATATGCGCATCAATACAATGTGCACACTGACAGGCGATTAGCTAAGCTGCAGATCGATCATTTCTCCTGTAATTAATCGCTTGCTCAGGGTTATTTAATTCAGTTCTTGCACAGCATTGTGGGCAATGTAGTCCAGCAATATCATGTGACTGGGCAGTTACTAGATATAATTGGTGCACTGCTAGAGAGAGGGCGGGACTCAATAGACAGAGCCTATCAGAAGGGGGAGGGGCTGTCACTTTGGGAATGCTTCCTACATTAGGCCTCGGGCATGGTCAGCGCTTAGGCGCTGACCCGTGCTGAGGCGCGCTGGTGCACCCCTGCAGCCGCAATGAGAGCGGCTTTAGCAGGGGCTCGCCTACGCTTCCGCAAGCGCGCGGAAGCATAGGTCTTATCCAAATTTTAGATTTCGCGCTCATGGGAGCGCCGGGCGGGTCACGTGAGCGGTTCGCCCAATGAGGGCGAACCAGCTCCGTGACGTCACTGGCCCGCCCCCCGACACGCCCACAGACGGCGCGCTAACCAAGGCCAGGGAAAGCACCCGCTTTCCCTCAGCCTCAGCGCGCCTCCGTACGGCTGCTGCAACCCTGGACGCAGCCTTAGAAACATTAACACGGTCTTTAAAACATTTTTTTTAAATGCTATAGTATTTTCTCATAGTACAGAACTGATTTATTTAAAAAAAACACATCTCGGATATTGCTGGAACTGCAGCTTTAATGGGCGGTAACTGTTTCATACGCCTATAACTTATTTGATCTTTAACTGTTCATGCAATGTCTTTCTATTTAATGTTCACCTAATGTAACTATGTATTTGTAGCCATGTATCTGTGCCGGGGACATGCGTGAAAACGAGCCGTCAGGCTGGGATTATAGCGCCTGTGCACCCGTGTGCGATGGCGCGCATAACCTGCCGCACTCCTGCAGCCCCCCCCCCCCCCCCCGCGATCAGTGAATATAGCTGCAGGAGATTGGGGGAGGCGTGGAGGACACGTCACGAAGCTGGTTCGCCCTCATTGGCTGAACCGCTCTTTTCAATTGTGGCCTCGCCATTGCGCTCTGCCGCGCGCGTGCCCGCACTAGATGCACTGTCATAGGGAGACAGGTATTTATCATTGACGCGCCGCGCACTATAATTCAAGCCTAAGGCCGAGTCCGTAGCAGGGGAGGCCGCGCTGAGCCGTGCGGACGCTCCGCGCTGAGCCCCTGCATCCTCCATGAGGATGCCTTGAGAGGGGGCTCACGCGAGCGTCCGCAGGCGTGCGGAGGCGCTGGATTTTTCAGCCGACAGCCAAGCTGTTTTTCAGAGCGCTGTCGGCTGAAAGCATCCAATCAGCGCGGAGCAGCGTCAACGTCACGGCGCCGTGACGTTGACGTCGGTGCGTCGCGGGCGATTGGCCCAGCGACGTCACTGCCCCGCCTCCCTCAGTCTCCCCCCGCCTCCCGATCGCGCCAGGCAGGGAGCGAGCGCACTGGTGCTCGTGCGCGGTGACTATCGCGCGCTCTGCTGGGCTGGGCGGTCTATGGCCCGCTATTTGTGCGCACGCGGGGGGTAGGGATGCGTGTCGGGGGCGCGGCCAGGCCGTCACGGTGCTGGTTCGCCGTCATTGGGCGAACCGCTCACGTGACGCGCCAGCGAGCCTCAGCAAGCAGCTAAGCGCCGTGCATGCGCAGACGCTCGCTCACGCTGGCCACGCACGCTGCAGCAACGTGTCTCATCGCGCCCGACCCGCTCAGCGCCTCCCTGGACGAAGCCTAACTCGCAATGCATTACTTCCTGGAAAAACATTTTTATAAATAACGGTGCTTAAGACGGTTTTGCCGGCGGTTTCCACCCTCTCTGGCGCTGCGGGGGTTAAGCCGAGCCTGGCGGGTCACATCTGGTCTCTCCCCTACTCTCATGTTTCCAGACTTCCTCCTGTGGTATCTGCAGAATGTACATCTGGGTCTCTCGGCCATACAAAGAAACTGCAGCGAAGCAGCAGGGGTAGGACGCCAGCCCGGGACACACAGAGACCCCCACCCACCCACCAGCTTCGGAAAGAGACTCGGCATCGCTCACGGCTGCGGCACGGCTCCGAACAATGAAGACGTTCCCTGTTATTCAGCTTTCTGCCTTCTTTTTTCAACTCCTGGTCCCGTTGGTCACAGCGGCCCCCTCGCCCATCATTAAGTTTCCGGGAGACGACTCCCCCAGGACAGATAAGGAGCTGGCCGTGGTAAGTGGGCACCTCCTGCCGTGGCCCCCCCCCCCCTCCCGCAAGAGGAAAAGGGGGTGGTGGCATGAATGTATATATCATTTTATTTATACAGCGCCCTTAGTGTGCACGGCACTTTAGAAAATGACAATCCAGATAAAGTGGAGACAAACAGTATGGGAAAGGGCGGCACGTAAATGGCACGAGGCAAAGGGAGGTCCTGCTCCGCAGAGCTTACTATGTCCTGCCCCGCAGAGCTTACTGTGTCCTGCCCCGCAGAGCTTACTATGTCCTGCCCCGCAGAGCTTACTATGTCCTGCCCCGCAGAGCTTACTATGTCCTGCCCCGCAGAGCTTACTATGTCCTGCCCCGCAGAGCTTACTATGTCCTGCTCCGCAGAGCTTACTATGTCCTGCCCCGCAGAGCTTACTATGTCCTGCCCCGCAAAGCTTACTATGTCCTGCCCCGCAGAGCTTACTATGTCCTGCGGGGCATGGCATCCACAGGGGGTCAGCACTGAAGAGGGTAACCCCCCCCCCCACAACATAATACTAAATGTTCTTTGTGACACTGTCATCTCTCCCTCCTTCCGTGTCATCTCTCCCTCCTTCCGTGTCCTCTCCCCGTCCTTCCGTGTCCTCTCCCCGTCCTTCCGTGTCCTCTCCCCGTCCTTCCGTGTCCTCTCCCCGTCCTTCCGTGTCCTCTCCCCGTCCTTCCGTGTCCTCTCCCCCTCCTTCCGTGTCCTCTCCCCCTCCTTCCGTGTCATCTCTCCCCCTCCTTCCGTGTCATCTCTCCCCGTCCTTCCGTGTCCTCTCCCCGTCCCCTCTCCATCCTTCTGTGTCCCCTCTCACCGTCCTTCCGTGCCCTCTCTGTCCTTCTGTGCCCTCTCTGTCCTTCCGTGCCCTCTCTCTGTCCTTCCGTGTCCTCTCTCTGTCCTTCCGTGTCCTTTCTCCCTCGTTCCGTGTCCTCTCTCCCTCCTTCCGTGTCCTCTCTCCTCCTTCCGTGTCCTCTCTCCTCCTTCCGTGTCCTCTCTCCTCCTTCCGTGTCCTCTCTCTGTCCTTCCGTGTCCTCTCTCTGTCCTTCCGTGTCCTCTCTCTGTCCTTCCGTGTCCTCTCTCTGTCCTTCCGTGTCCTCTCTCTGTCCTTCCGTGTCCTCTCTCCCTCCTTCCGTGTCCTCTCTCCCTCCTTCCATGCCCTCTCTCCACCCTTCCGTGCCCTCTTTCTGTCCTTCCATGCCCTCTCTCCACCCTTCCGTGCCCTCTTTCTGTCCTTCCATGCCCTCTCTCCACCCTTCCGTGCCCTCTCTCTGTCCTTCCGTGCCCTCTCTCTGCCCTTCCATGCCCTCTCTCTGCCCTTCCATGCCCTCTCTCCACCCTTCCATGCCCTCTCTCTGTCCTTCCATGCCCTCTCTCTGTCCTTCCGCGCCCTCTGTCCGCCCCGCCTCTGCCCCTCTCCTGCTACTCGTAGGAGATAACCGGGGAATGAGGAGGAGGTGGGCAGCTTCCATCTTTCGGAGCCTCCGTGAGGTTCAGAGCCGAGCTCGCCTCCTTTTGGGAGAACGTTGCTCTCCAGCAGGGAACACAAACCCAGGAATTCTCTCTCCAGCTCCAAGAGAAAGAATTTGGCCACAAAGGTGTCGGCTTTCAGTGGCTCACAGCCGAACGTGTCTGTGGATCGCCAGACTGACTGCCTTTCCCTGTGGAAAATCTACAAGGAGAAACCAATGTGATTTCTCCTTCCCTTTGCTCCATCCAAAGACGGACATGGTCCTCTCTTCCACGTAGTAACAGAGGAGGGAGCGCGAGTAGTTTGTACGATACCTTTTATTGGACCAACAAGTAGTTGACAGCGGCGGATTTCAAATCCTAGGCACAGCTGGTGTGGCCGCCTCCTCACCAACGTGGCGTCGCGTTGCCATGGTAACACGGCGTCATTTGGCGCTGCAAAGTCACGTTGCCATGGCAGTGAGATGCCGTGTGACGTCACGTTGGCGGGCGGCAGGTAAGCAGGCGGCCGCAGCAGAGACGTGACTTCCCATCAGGCCCGCTAGGCCCAAGAGTGCAGCAAAAGTATACGGGGGTGGACATTTTTGCCGCCCCCACAGTAGTTGATAAATTAGAATATAATCTAGTGCGTCATAGTTACAACTTCCGAGCTCCCCGACATAACCCCCTATTTATCAGAAAGGCTTTGTAATCAATAGCTGGTTATACATTGTGACACCTTTAATGGATCAACATGAGGTTCCTCCGTAGATGAAGAAAAGACAGGAGGCCTGTGCACGTTAGAAACCTCACAGGTCTCTTCTTCAAGTGTCCTTGAAGTTATTGTTACTGTGAGCCCAGGATAAGAAGAGATCGGTGGATACAGTTCAGTTGAAGGAGAGGCTACTGTATGTGTGCTATAATTTCATCTACAAGAATCTATAGGGGGGTGTCCATTAAAGGTGCCCTAACCCAGCGGGGCTCAACTCGAGTCTTCAAGACCCCCGCGCAGGTCGGGTTTTCCGGATATCCCAGCTTCAGCAAGGGTGGCTCAATCAGACCCAGCTTCAGCACAGGTGGCTCAATCAGTCCTTGCTTCAGCACAGGTAGCTCAATCAGTCCCTGCTTCAGCACAGGTGGTTCAATCAGAGGCTCAGTCTTTGACTGACACACTGATTGAGCCAACTGTGCTGAAGCAGGGATATCCGCAAAATCTGACCTGTTGGGGGGGGGGGGGGCTTGAGGACTGGAGTTGAGCACCCCTGCTCTAACCTACTGTACAACCAACCTACGTCCTCCAAGACCAATACAGCTACAAGAACGGTTATCTATCGTCTTCTCCTCCTCCAGCAATACCTCAACAAATTCTATGGCTGCCCCGAGGAGAAGTGTAACCTGTTCGTGCTGAAGGACACGCTGAAGAAAATGCAGAAATTCTTTGGTCTCTCTGAGACCGGAGAGTTGGATCAGAACACGATCGACACCATGAAGAAGCCGAGATGCGGGAACCCAGATGTAGCAAACTACAACTTCTTCCCGAGGAAACCCAAATGGGAGAAAAACCATATCACATACAGGTACTGCCCACCTCGTCGTGTCACCATGCATGCTTATTGTGTCACCATCCATCCATGCTCCCCGAAGGGCAGGACTTTCATCCCGTTGCAGCTAGGTGCCCCTTCACTCCCCCGCATTTCTGCTGAACCTCACACTGTTCTCTCTTAGGATTTTGGGGTACACACCAGATCTGGATTCTGAAACCGTGGACGATGCTTTCGCCCGCGCCTTAAAGGTCTGGAGTGACGTCACGCCGCTGGAGTTTAACAGAATTACCGAAGGAGAAGCCGATATCATGATCAACTTTGGCCGCTGGGGTACAGTCTAATATCCGTGCCGTCCGTGGTGGGTTGTTAGCATACGTATCGTGATATCGTGTAGCGGGGTCTCCCTGACACGTCCTTGTCTTTTGCAGAGCACGGAGATGGATACCCATTCGATGGCAAAGACGGGCTCCTGGCTCACGCCTTCGCACCCGGGTCCGGAGTTGGGGGGGATTCTCATTTTGACGATGATGAGCTGTGGACTCTAGGGGAGGGTCAAGGTAATCAACTCTCCATCCATCGTACCATTATCATCGCTGCAGGGGAAGTCCCAACCTTCTCTGGGCGGACCTCCCAGCACATTGACTAGACCCCTGCTGTATGATGCTCTGTGATGCTGTGTATCAGCAGTGTGACGCTCTGTGACGCTGTGTGATGCTGTGTATCAGCAGTGTGATGCTCTGTGATGCTGTGTATCAGCAGTGTGACGCTCTGTGACGCTGTGTGATGCTGTGTATCAGCAGTGTGATGCTCTGTGATGCTGTGTATCAGCAGTGTGATGCTCTGTGATGCTGTGTATCAGCAGTGTGATGCTGTGTGATGCTGTGTATCAGCAGTGTGATGCTCTGTGATGCTGTGTATCAGCAGTGTGACGCTCTGTGATGCTGTGTATCAGCAGTGTGATGCTCTGTGATGCTGTGTATCAGCAGTGTGACGCTCTGTGATGCTGTGTATCAGCAGTGTGATGCTCTGTGTCACTGTGTGATGCTGTGTATCAGCAGTGTGACGCTCTGTGATGCTGTGTATCAGCAGTGTGATGCTGTGATGCTGTGTATCAGCAGTGTGACGCTCTGTGATGCTGTGTATCAGCAGTGTGACGCTCTGTGATGATGTGTATCAGCAGTGTGACGCTCTGTGATGCTGTGTATCAGCAGTGTGACGCTCTGTGATGATGTGTATCAGCAGTGTGACGCTCTGTGATGCTGTGTATCAGCAGTGTGACGCTCTGTGATGCTGTGTATCAGCAGTGTGACGCTCTGTGATGCTGTGTATCAGCAGTGTGATGCTCTGTGATGCTGTGTGATGCTGTGTATCAGCAGTGTGATGCTCTGTGATGCTGTGTATCAGCAGTGTGACGCTCTGTGACGCTGTGTGATGCTGTGTATCAGCAGTGTGATGCTCTGTGATGCTGTGTATCAGCAGTGTGACGCTCTGTGATGCTGTGTGATGCTGTGTATCAGCAGTGTGACGCTCTGTGATGCTGTGTATCAGCAGTGTGACGCTCTGTGATGCTGTGCATCAGCAGTGTGACGCTCTGTGATGCTGTGTATCAGCAGTGTGATGCTCTGTGATGCTGTGTATCAGCAGTGTGACGCTCTGTGATGCTGTGTATCAGCAGTGTGACGCTCTGTGATGCTGTGTGATGCTGTGTATCAGCAGTGTGATGCTCTGTGATGCTGTGTATCAGCAGTGTGACGCTCTGTGATGCTGTGTATCAGCAGTGTGATGCTCTGTGATGCTGTGTATCAGCAGTGTGACGCTCTGTGATGCTGTGTATCAGCAGTGTGACGCTCTGTGATGCTGTGTATCAGCAGTGTGACGCTCTGTGATGCTGTGTATCAGCAGTGTGATGCTGTGTGATGCTGTGTATCAGCAGTGTGACGCTCTGTGATGCTGTGTATCAGCAGTGTGACGCTCTGTGATGCTGTGTATCAGCAGTGTGACGCTCTGTGATGCTGTGTGATGCTGTGTATCAGCAGTGTGATGCTCTGTTATGCTGTGTATCAGCAGTGTGACGCTCTGTGATGCTGTGTATCAGCAGTGTGACGCTCTGTGATGCTGTGTATCAGCAGTGTGATGCTCTGTTATGCTGTGTATCAGCAGTGTGATGCTGTGATGCTGTGTATCAGCAGTGTGACGCTCTGTTATGCTGTGTATCAGCAGTGTGACGCTCTGTGATGCTGTGTGATGCTGTGTATCAGCAGTGTGATGCTCTGTTATGCTGTGTATCAGCAGTGTGACGCTCTGTGATGCTGTGTATCAGCAGTGTGACGCTCTGTGATGCTGTGTATCAGCAGTGTGACGCTCTGTGATGCTGTGTATCAGCAGTGTGATGCTGTGTGATGCTGTGTATCAGCAGTGTGACGCTCTGTGATGCTGTGTATCAGCAGTGTGATGCTCTGTGATGCTGTGTATCAGCAGTGTGACGCTCTGTGATGCTGTGTATCAGCAGTGTGATGCTCTGTGATGCTGTGTATCAGCAGTGTGACGCTCTGTGATGCTGTGTATCAGCAGTGTGATGCTCTGTGTCACTGTGTGATGCTGTGTATCAGCAGTGTGACGCTCTGTGATGCTGTGTATCAGCAGTGTGATGCTGTGATGCTGTGTATCAGCAGTGTGACGCTCTGTGATGCTGTGTATCAGCAGTGTGACGCTCTGTGATGATGTGTATCAGCAGTGTGACGCTCTGTGATGCTGTGTATCAGCAGTGTGACGCTCTGTGATGCTGTGTATCAGCAGTGTGACGCTCTGTGATGCTGTGTATCAGCAGTGTGACGCTCTGTGATGCTGTGTATCAGCAGTGTGATGCTGTGTGATGCTGTGTATCAGCAGTGTGATGCTCTGTGATGCTGTGTATCAGCAGTGTGACGCTCTGTGATGCTGTGTATCCGCAGTGTGATGCTCTGTGACACTGTGTGATGCTGTGTATCAGCGGTGTGATGGTGTGTATCAGCAGTGTGACGCTCTGTGATGCTGTGTATCAGCAGTGTGATGCTCTGTGACACTGTGTGATGCTGTGTATCAGCGGTGTGATGCTCTGTGACACTGTGTGATGCTGTGTATCAGCGGTGTGATGCTCTGTGACACTGTGTGATGCTGTGTATCAGCGGTGTGATGCTGTGTATCAGCAGTGTGACGCTCTGTGATGCTGTGTATCAGCAGTGTGATGCTCTGTGACACTGTGTGATGCTGTGTATCAGCGGTGTGATGCTCTGTGACACTGTGTGATGCTGTGTATCAGCGGTGTGATGCTCTGTGACACTGTGTGATGCTGTGTATCAGCGGTGTGATGCTGTGTATCAGCAGTGTGACGCTCTGTGATGCTGTGTATCAGCAGTGTGATGCTCTGTGACACTGTGTGATGCTGTGTATCAGCGGTGTGATGCTCTGTGACACTGTGTGATGCTGTGTATCAGCGGTGTGATGCTCTGTGACACTGTGTGATGCTGTGTATCAGCGGTGTGATGGTGTGTAATGCAGTGCATCCAACAAAATACAAAAATACTCCATACTTGCATTCTACATCCAATGTGACAAAATACATACCAGTAGTTAAATACTTCAATGTAAGTATTCTCATGAGTAAGGGTCATTTAGTTACTGTAAACCCTTTGGCCAAAGCGTTATAAGCCTGCAGCCACGTCACGGCATGACCAGTATGCAGCCACGTCACGGCATGACCAGTATGCAGCCACGCCACGGCATGACCAGTATGCAGCCACGTCACGGCATGACCAGTATGCAGCCACGTCACAGCATGACCAGTATGCAGCCACGTCACGGCATGACCAGTATGCAGCCACGTCACGGCATGACCAGTATGCAGCCACGTCACGGCATGACCATTATGCAGCCACGTCACAGCATGACCATTATGCAGCCACGTCACGGCATGACCAGTATGCAGCCACGGCATGACCATTATGCAGGTCCTAAGAGTACGGCACCTGTGAAATTCTCATGTTCCCCTGCTGTGGAGGGAGAGTGGCCTGTCCTGCTCAGGTACACGGAAAAACCTGCTACTTAAACAATATATAAAAATATGATGTGGTGGGTTCTGGGGATAGAGCTTTCTGGGCTTGTGTGTTTATTAATTAAAAATTTCGTCTGGTATCGGGGTTATTAAGCTCACCCGCCACATGTTTTAAGTTGCAGGTTATGCATGTACCTGTGCAGGACGGGTCTATAGAGACCATTCTCCCTCCAGCAGGTAAATGAGAATTCTCACAGGTAGTGTTAGGACCTGCAATACTGGCCGTGACGTGGCTGCAATACTGGGCATGCCGTGACGTGGCTGCAATACTGGCCGTGACGTGGCTGCAATACTGGGCATGCCGTGACGTGGCTGCAATACTGGCTGTGACGTGGCTGCAATACTGGGCATGCCGTGACGTGGCTGCAATACTGGGCATGCCGTGACGTGGCTGCAATACTGGTCATGCAGTGACGTGGCTGCAATACTGGTCATGCCGTGACGCGGCTGCATACTGGTCATGCCGTGACATGGCTGCAATACTGGTCATGCCGTGACGTGGCTGCAATACTGGTCATGCCGTGGCGTGGCTGCATACTGGTCATGCCGTGACGTGGCTGCAATACTGGGCATGCCGTGACGTGGCTGCAATACTGGTCATGCCGTGACGTGGCTGCAATACTGGGCATGCCGTGACGTGGCTGCAATACTGGGCATGCCGTGACGTGGCTGCATACTGGTCGTGACGTGGCTGCATACTGGTCATGCCGTGACGTGGCTGCAATACTGGGCATGCCATGACGTGGCTGCAATACTGGTCATGCCGTGACGTGGCTGCAATACTGGTCATGCCGTGACGTGGCTGCAATACTGGGCATGCCGTGACGTGGCCGCAATACTGGTCATGCCGTGACGTGGCTGCAATACTGGGCATGCCGTGACGTGGCTGCAATACTGGTCGTGACGTGGCTGCAGTACTGGTCATGCCGTGACGTGGCTGCAATACTGGTCATGCCGTGACGTGGCTGCATACTGGTCATGCTGTGACGTGGCTGCATACTGGTCATGCCGTGACGTGGCTGCATACTGGTCATGCCGTGGCGTGGCTGCATACTGGTCATGCCGTGGCGTGGCTGCATACTGGTCATGCCGTGACGTGGCTGCATACTGGTCATGCCGTGACGTGGCTGCATACTGGTCATGCCGTGATGTAGCTGCATACTGGTCATGCCGTGACGTGGCTGCATACTGGTCATGCCGTGACGTGGCTGCATACTGGTCATGCCGTGATGTGGCTGCAGGCTTAGAACGCTTTGGTGAAAGGGTTTAACTAAATGACCCTTACTCATGAGAACACTAACATTGAAGTATTGCAGTATGTATTGTGTCACATTGGATGTAGCGTGGGGTATTTTTGTCTTGTGTTGTATACATTTTGCCACGCTCTGTAACACTCCTTTTGATACAAATATACAGTATGATGTGGTGGGTTCTGGGGATAGAGCTTGCTGGGATTGTGTGTTTATTTCTGCAGTGAGACGTTGTGTGATGCAGTGTATCAGCAGTGAGACGTTGTGTGATGCAGTGTATCAGCAGTGAGACGTTGTGTGATGCAGTGTATCAGCAGTGAGACGTTGTGTGATGCAGTGTATCAGCAGTGAGACGTTGTGTGATGCAGTGTATCAGCAGTGAGACGTTGTGTGATGCAGTGTATCAGCAGTGAGACGTTGTGTGATGCAGTGTATCAGCAGTGAGACGTTGTGTGATGCAGTGTATCAGCAGTGAGACGTTGTGTGATGCAGTGTATCAGCAGTGAGACGTTGTGTGATGCAGTGTATCAGCAGTGAGACGTTGTGTGATGCAGTGTATCAGCAGTGAGACGTTGTGTGATGCAGTGTATCAGCAGTGAGACGTTGTGTGATGCAGTGTATCAGCAGTGAGACGTTGTGTGATGCAGTGTATCAGCAGTGAGACGTTGTGTGATGCAGTGTATCAGCAGTGAGACGTTGTGTGATGCAGTGTATCAGCAGTGAGACGTTGTGTGATGCAGTGTATCAGCAGTGAGACGTTGTGTGATGCTGTGTATCAGCAGTGAGACGTTGTGTGATGCAGTGTATCAGCAGTGTGATGCAGCTGCAATACTGGTCATGCCGTGACGTGGCTGCAATACTGGGCATGCCGTGACGTGGCTGCAATACTGGGCATGCCGTGACGTGGCTGCATACTGGTCGTGACGTGGCTGCATACTGGTCATGCCGTGACGTGGCTGCAATACTGGGCATGCCATGACGTGGCTGCAATACTGGTCATGCCGTGACGTGGCTGCAATACTGGTCATGCCGTGACGTGGCTGCAATACTGGGCATGCCGTGACGTGGCCGCAATACTGGTCATGCCGTGACGTGGCTGCAATACTGGGCATGCCGTGACGTGGCTGCAATACTGGTCGTGACGTGGCTGCAGTACTGGTCATGCCGTGACGTGGCTGCAATACTGGTCATGCCGTGACGTGGCTGCATACTGGTCATGCTGTGACGTGGCTGCATACTGGTCATGCCGTGACGTGGCTGCATACTGGTCATGCCGTGGCGTGGCTGCATACTGGTCATGCCGTGGCGTGGCTGCATACTGGTCATGCCGTGACGTGGCTGCATACTGGTCATGCCGTGACGTGGCTGCATACTGGTCATGCCGTGATGTAGCTGCATACTGGTCATGCCGTGACGTGGCTGCATACTGGTCATGCCGTGACGTGGCTGCATACTGGTCATGCCGTGATGTGGCTGCAGGCTTAGAACGCTTTGGTGAAAGGGTTTAACTAAATGACCCTTACTCATGAGAACACTAACATTGAAGTATTGCAGTATGTATTGTGTCACATTGGATGTAGCGTGGGGTATTTTTGTCTTGTGTTGTATACATTTTGCCACGCTCTGTAACACTCCTTTTGATACAAATATACAGTATGATGTGGTGGGTTCTGGGGATAGAGCTTGCTGGGATTGTGTGTTTATTTCTGCAGTGAGACGTTGTGTGATGCAGTGTATCAGCAGTGAGACGTTGTGTGATGCAGTGTATCAGCAGTGAGACGTTGTGTGATGCAGTGTATCAGCAGTGAGACGTTGTGTGATGCAGTGTATCAGCAGTGAGACGTTGTGTGATGCAGTGTATCAGCAGTGAGACGTTGTGTGATGCAGTGTATCAGCAGTGAGACGTTGTGTGATGCAGTGTATCAGCAGTGAGACGTTGTGTGATGCAGTGTATCAGCAGTGAGACGTTGTGTGATGCAGTGTATCAGCAGTGAGACGTTGTGTGATGCAGTGTATCAGCAGTGAGACGTTGTGTGATGCAGTGTATCAGCAGTGAGACGTTGTGTGATGCAGTGTATCAGCAGTGAGACGTTGTGTGATGCAGTGTATCAGCAGTGAGACGTTGTGTGATGCAGTGTATCAGCAGTGAGACGTTGTGTGATGCAGTGTATCAGCAGTGAGACGTTGTGTGATGCAGTGTATCAGCAGTGAGACGTTGTGTGATGCAGTGTATCAGCAGTGAGACGTTGTGTGATGCAGTGTATCAGCAGTGAGACGTTGTGTGATGCTGTGTATCAGCAGTGAGACGTTGTGTGATGCAGTGTATCAGCAGTGAGACGTTGTGTGATGCAGTGTATCAGCAGTGAGACGTTGTGTGATGCAGTGAGATGCAGATGCCGTGTGACACTGTGTGATGCAGTGTAACGCTGTGTGATCAGTGTAACGCTGTGTGATCAGTGTAACGCTGTGTGATGCAGTGTAACGCTGTGTGATGCAGTGTAACGCTGTGTGATGCAGTGTAACGCTGTGTGATGCAGTGCATCAGTAGTGTGACGCAGTGTGATGCCGTGTGATGCAATGTAACGCTGTGTGATGCAGTGCATCAGTAGTGTGACGCAGTGTGATGCCGTGTGACGCTGTGTGATGCAGTGTATGAGTAGTGTGATGCTGTGAGATGCAGATGCAGTGTGACGCTTTGTGATGCAGTGTATCAGCAGTGAGATGCTGTGTGATGCTGTATATCAGCAGTGTGATGCAGTGTGACGCTGTACAATGCAGTGTGACGCTGTGCGATGCAGTGTATCAGCAGTGTGATGCTGTGCATTGCAGTGTACACTGTGTGATGTAGTGTGATGCAGTGTAATGTAGGGATGCAGTGTGACGCAGTGTTATGTAGTGACGCAGTGGGACGCAGTGTATTGTAGTGACAGTGGGATGCAGTGGGATGCAGTGTAATGTAGTAACACAGTGTAATGCAGCATGGTGCAGTGCAATATAGTGACGCAGAGTTACGCAGTGTAATGTAGTGACGCAGTGTGATGCAGTATAATGTAGTGACGCAGTGTGAAGCAGTGTAATACAGTATAATACAGTGTCATGTAGTGACGCAGTGTGATGCAGGGTAATGTAGTGATGCAGTGGGACGCAGTGTAATGTAGTGATGCAGTGGGACGCAGTGTAATGTAGTGATGCAGTGGGACGCAGTGTAATGTAGTGATGCAGTGGGACGCAGTGTAATGTAGTGACGCAGTGTGATACAGTGTCATTTGGTGACACAGTGTGATAGTGTCATGTAGTGACGTAGTGTGATACAGTGTCATGTAGTGACGCAGTGTTATGCAGTGTGATACAGTGTAATGTAATGACGCAGTGTGATGTAGTGACGCAGTGTTACGCAGTGTGATGTGACGCAGTGTGATACAATGTAATGTAGTGACGCAGTGTGATGCAGTGACCCAGTGTGATGCAGTGACGCAGTGTAATGTAGCGATGCAGTGTAATGTAGTGACGCAGTATGATGCAGTGTAATGTAGTGGTACAGTGTTACGCAGTGTGATGTAGTGACGCAGTGTTACGCAGTGTGATGTAGTGACGCAGTGTAATGTAGTGATGCAGTGTAATGTAGTGACGCAGTGTGATGCAGTGTAATGTAGTGACGCAGTGTTACGCAGTGTGATACAGTGTAATGTAGTGATGCAGTGTTACGCAATGTGATGTAGTGACGCAGTGTGATGTAGTGACGCAGTGTTGCGCAGTGTGATACAGTGTAATGTAGTGACGCAGTGTGATCTAATGACGCACTGTAATGTAGTGACGCAGTGTGATGTGACGCAGTGTAATGTAGTGATGCAGTGTGATGTAGTGACGCAGTGTGATACAGTGTCATTTGGTGACACAGTGTGATACAGTGTCATGTAGTGACGCAGTGTGATACAGTGTCATGTAGTGACGCAGTGTTATGCAGTGTGATCTTGTGTAATGTAGTGACGCAGTGTGATGTAATGACGCAGTGTGATGTAGTGACGCAGTGTTACGCAGTGTGATGTGACGCAGTGTGATACAATGTAATGTAGTGACGCAGTGTGATGTAGTGACGCAGTGTGATGCAGTGACCCAGTGTGATGCAGTGACGCAGTGTAATGTAGTGATGCAGTGTAATGTAGTGACGCAGTATGATGCAGTGTAATGTAGTGGTACAGTGTTACGCAGTGTGATGTAGTGACGCAGTGTTACGCAGTGTGATGTAGTGACGCAGTGTTACGCAGTGTGATGTAGTGACGCAGTGTAATGTAGTGATGCAGTGTAATGTAGTGACGCAGTGTGATGCAGTGTAATGTAGTGACGCAGTGTTACGCAGTGTGATACAGTGTAATGTAGTGATGCAGTGTTACGCAATGTGATGTAGTGACGCAGTGTGATGTAGTGACGCAGTGTTGCGCAGTGTGATACAGTGTAATGTAGTGACGCAGTGTGATCTAATGACGCACTGTAATGTAGTGACGCAGTGTGATGTGACGCAGTGTAATGTAGTGATGCAGTGTGATGTAGTGTGATGTAGTGACGCAGTGTGATGCAGTGTTACGCAGTGTGATGTAGTGACGCAGTGTTGCGCAGTGTGATACAGTGTAATGTAGTGACGCAGTGTGATGCAGTATAATGTAGTGACGCAGTGTTACGCAGTGTGATACAGTGTTACGCAGTGTGATGTAGTGACGCAGTGTGATGTAGTGACGCAGTGTGATACAGTGTTACGCAGTGTGATGTAGTGATGCAGTGTGATGTAGTGACGCAGTGCGATAGTGTTACGCAGTGTGATGTAGTGACGCAGTATGATGCAGTGTATCAGTGCCCCACAGCTGTTTCACACTTCTCCTCTTCCTCCTTCCAGTTGTGAAAGTGAGGTACGGGAACGCAGACGGGGAGTTCTGTAAATTTCCTTTCCTATTCAACGACAAGGAATACACGAGCTGCACCGACACCGGCCGCAGCGACGGCTTTCTCTGGTGTTCCACCACGTACAACTTCGACTCCGATGGGAAATATGGCTTCTGCCCCCATGAGTGTAAGTGCAACCCTACCCTGTTCCCGCTTTCGGCAGCAGACCCACCCCCATGTAATTGTGGGGTTAATGCATTTCTTATTTTAATAATATTCTCAAATGTAGGGAACCTCCTTAACAAGACAATAAGGAATGTCGCCAGATCGGCAAATATAATATAAGCCCCGTAGGTGCCGACAGACAGTGACAAATCAGACATGTATTTGCCTGGGTACGTACACCCCGAAGTGTTTATGATAACGTGGTTGAGATAACCATGCTTTGTGGAGGGCGCCATCTTGGATTTGTGATGTCACCCGGGACAGAGGAAGAGAGGCTGCAGTCCGTAGAGATTCTTGTTGTGTGGTTTGCTCCCCTGGGAAACGTTGGATCAGGGTGGTCTCCCCCGGCTGCAAAACCAGGGTAAAAAGGGGGGGAACAAAACACTGCGCCCCGTTCATTTGGGCTACTGCTTTATTTTTTATATACGTTTGGTGCAACTTTTAGTTCTTTGACGCATGAACCCTCCAGAGTCTTACACAACGGGAGTCAAGAAAGAAGGCGAATTAAGGCACTTCAGATTTCCCCAAAAAAAACCACAAATGTAGTCAAGCCAAAAAGCTTCGCCTTTGTATTTTTGGAAATCCGAAGTGCTTTGATTCTCCTTCTTTCTAGGAATCTACCAAACGGAAAGCTACGGGTGTCCCATGGCATGAGGAGCCCCCCCGGGATAAGTACCCCAGCTGCTTTATTGTGTGGTGTGGTGTGCAGCATGTGCTCTGGTTTACAGACATGTTTGTGCAGAAGAAGTAGGAGTCACAAGGGTCAGCGATGAGCCGTAATGCTGCGTTTCAGCCTCTCTCTCTCTCTCTCTCTCTCTCTCTCTCTCTCTCTCTCTCTCCGGTCTGTCCTGGGTGATGTTTACTAAGTGAAGCATCACATGTTCTAGCACAGAGCTCTGATTACAGATGGGGAAGTGACTCACGGGGAAGATCAGCAGCAGTAAGATGGGAGTGGGGGATGTTGACCCAATCGTCCTCTTGTAAACAGCAGAGAAGCCTTGCTGTGTAGCAAAACACTTTTCCCCCGCACACTTGTGTTCGGCTGTGCAGCTGTTCTGCTCCGGGTCGCCATCTTCTGCTGAATAATAACCCAGAGATTTTCTTTCTTTTTTTTTTTCAAGTTTTTTACTTATATATTTAACTGTTTTTACCTTCTCCGGCGGCGACATCAACCGGTGGCATCTGCCCGTGCATGGTCCCGTCAAAATGGCTCGGCGACGCCAAATGGCCTCGCGTAACCTTGACAACGTTACGTGACGGCACCATGGGGCGTCCAATTGTCATGGCAGTGTGATGCTGCGTGGCGCCGTGATGTCGCGTTGTCATGGCAACGAGGCGCCATTTGACGTCCCGGAGCCGTTTTGACGGGAGCATGCAGGGGGGAGGTGCTCCCTGAGAAGGCAGTGAAGATTTCTGGGTCGGACTGCTGGGGCGCGCTCCAACTCTGCTCCCCTGCTTGGCTTGCGCTCTGCGCCGGTCTGGCCGTCTGCTCTGATTGCGCTCTGCGCCGGTCTGGCCGTCCTCCGTCCTCTTCTCCCGCTGTTGCCCCCCAGTTTGCGCACCTCGCCCGGAGATTTGAAATGTAAACCTGTAGCCCGGAGATGGGTCAGCGAAACCCATAGTCTCTGGGTCAAATCCGGAGTGGTGGCAACCCTGGTTCTGCTGCCTGTGTGAGATGTCCCGTGACACTTCACCGGGGGGGCTGCGAGGAGAACAACGAGGCCCAAATTGTGGCCATTGGGCATTGTCTCGGAACGGCTTTATAACGCCGTCCAGATTCCTGCAACTTTGGAATCACCGCAACGTAGTTTCCCGAAATATATTCTGCCCTCACTGCTTGTGGTCATGATAAGAGTTACAGTAGGCCTCCATTTAAGGAGGTCTGAAACGTAGGTTGAATTGTAAATCCATGTGGTAGGGAAGGGGTTAAGGAACCACAACTACTTCCCCGTGATTTCCCGAAAGTGTCAGTGTTAGTGGTCCGAGGGCGCTTTGATGGCTCCAGACCGTTCCATGTGGTTGTTTTGCAAGCAGCTGGATACATATGTTTCCGATTAAGACCACTTTATTCTTCCAAAACCTGTTCATCTCCATGTAGTTCCCATCCTGCCGGCTTAGTGTCGTGACCCGATTTTCAATCCACTCTTTGTTTTCCGACTCTGATCCCAGAGCCTTCTGGTTCACGATGGGCCTTCTGGTTCACGATGGGCCTTCTGGTTCACGATGGGCCTTCTGGTTCACGATGGTCCTTTTGGTTCACGATGGTCCTTCTGGTTCACGATGGTCCTTCTGGTTCACGATGGTCTTTCAGGTTCACGATGGTCTTTCAGGTTCACGATGGTCCTTCTGTAGGCAGAGCCTGTACTGTAGCCGGTATCCCTTGGTGAGCTGGTGGTTAGCTGGGTTGGCAGAGTGGATGACTTTGAAGCAGCGGTTCTATGTATGTAATAGGTCATTAAGAAAGATCCAGTCCTGCTCTTTTCCTTCTCTTATCAATATATATTGATATTGCAATCTCCTTTATTTGGTGAGTGTCACTCATTGGAAGGCAGCCTTATTCATTTGGTGTGAGTGTCACTCATTGGAAGGCAGCCTTATTCATTTGGTGTGAGTGTCACTCATTGGAAGGAAGCCTTATTCATTTGGTGTGAGTGTCACTTATTGGAAGGCAGCCTTATTCATTTGGTGGGTGTCACTTATTGGAAGGCAGCCTTATTCATTTGGTGTGAGTGTCACTCAATGGATGGCAGTCTCAATCATTTGGTGTGTGTCACTCACTATAAGGCAGTCTCATTCATTTGTATGAGTGACTGGAAAGCAGTCTCATAGAGTTGGAGTGAGTGTCTCTCACTAGAAGGCAGTCTCATTCATTTGTTGTTAGTGTCACTCACTGGAAAGCAGTCTGATTCAGTTGGTGTGAGTGTCACTCATTGGAAGGCAGTCTCATTCAGTTGGTGTGTGTCACTCGTTGGAAGGCAGCCTCATTCAGTTGGTGAGTGTCACTCGTTGGAAGGCAGCCTCATTCAGTTGGTGTGTGTCACTCGTTGGAAGGCAGTCTCATTCATTTGGTGTGAGTGTCACTCGTTGGAAGGCAGCCTCATTCAGTTGGTGTGTGTCACTCGTTGGAAGGCAGTCTCATTCATTTGGTGTGAGTGTCACTTGTTGAAAGGCAGTCTCATTCATGTGGTGTGAGTTTCCCTCGTTGGAAGGCAGTCTCATTCATTTGGTGTGTGAGTGTCACTCATTGGAAGACAGTCTCATTCATGTGGTGTGAGTGTCCCTCGTTGGAAGGCAGCCTCATTCATGTGGTGTGAGTGTCCCTCGTTGGAAGGCAGTCTCATTCATTTGGTGTGTGAGTGTCACTCATTGGAAGACAGTCTCATTCATGTGGTGTGAGTGTCCCTCGTTGGAAGACAGTCTCATTCATGTGGTGTGAGTGTCACTCGTTGGAAGGCAGTCTCATTCAGTCGTGTCTTGTCCCTCCCCAGCGCTCTTCACTCTCGCTGGAAATGCGGAAGGGAAACCCTGCAAATTCCCTTTCAAGTTCCAGGACAGCACTTATGAAGGGTGCACGACAGAGGGCCGGACGGACGGATACAGGTGGTGTGCGACCACGGAGGACTACGACAAGGATAAAACCTACGGCTTCTGCCCGGAAACAGGTAACCACGAACACCACAAAGTATGTGCGGCTATTACATTAGTTTAATGCCTTATAGCAGGGGTGCGCAACCTTTCCCTGCTATGCCCCACCTCCCTCACCTTGTCTCCGGCTCTCGGCGTCAAGTGATGATGCGGGGTCACGTGACGTCACATGACCCCGCGGCGTCTTTTGACGCTGCGTTTCCATGGCGACGTGTAGCCGAAGACAAGGTAAGTGAAGTTCCAAAGGCCTCATGCGATTCCCCCGGCATTAATTTAAATGCCTTGGGGAAGAGCGCGGGGCCTCTGCAACCGCCGCGCGCACCCCGCCCCCCTGAAAAATCTTGCACCCCCCATGGGCAGCACGCCCCCCCAGTTTGCGCACCCCTGCCTTAAAGAACAGTCCTTCTTACACCAAAGTGTACTTGTGGCAGTGACAGGGTTAAGGGGTCAGTCCCTCCTAGGGGCAAAGTGTACTAATGGCAGTGACAGGGTTAAGGGGTCAGTCCCTCCTACGGGCAAAGTGTACCAATGGCAGTGACATGGTTAAGGGGTCAGTCCCTCCTACGGGCAAAGTGTACCAATGGCAGTGAAAGGGTTAAGGGGTCAGTCCCTCCTAGGGCCGAAGTGTATTAATGGCAGTGACATGGTTAAGGGGTCAGTCTCTCCTAGGGCCGAAGTGTATTAATGGCAGTGACATGGTTAAGGGGTCAGTCTCTCCTAGGGCCGAAGTGTATTAATGGCAGTGACATGGTTAAGGGGTCAGTCTCTCCTAGGGCCGAAGTGTATTAATGGCAGTGACATGTGTAGCGCACATCCCCTCCCCTCCCCACCCAAGTGGTAGATGTGTAGCTACGGTGTGTGTAGGGTGCAATACCTGGTGGCTCACAGGAGGCCTGAGCCTCCGCTACTGGGAGCCTGGGGTGTATCCTGGAACGATGCTCAGTAGCGCCTCCACCTGTGCGGGATTCGATGGTGTAGAATAACCCAGTTACAGGACATATATATATATATATATAATCAAAAAATAAATAGATGATACCGTTCTGTGGCTAACGAAATGCTTTTATTTGTGCGAGCTTTCGAGATACACTGATCTCTTCTTCCGGCGATGTTACAATGAATGAAGCAAGGATAACTTAAAAACAGTGTCTCTTGGAATGTTATCTGTGCTTGTCCTTCCCCCGTGTGGATGTGTTTTATGGCTAGAGGTGTCAAAGGGTAACTGAAAGCAAGTGATGAAAGAGTGTGTATGTGTATCAGTGTGAATAAAAATGAATGGAGAGCCCACAGTATAAACAGTGCTCTACACAAGGTGTGTGTGGAGTGAGAGGGATATAAATGGTGTGGGTGGGTGTGGAAATGTGAGAGTTTGTAGCACAACTAAAAGTGTGTGTGGATACTATGTGGTCCCTATTGGTGTATATGGATGGAAAAATAAGGAGTATTAGTATGTGTGAGAGACAGCTGTGTGTGCATACATATAGCACAGTATGTACAGACATGGCCTTTAGCGCTGAGATATATATATATATATATATATATATATATATATATATATATATATATATATATATATATATATATATATATAACCACAACACAGAGTTATAATAGAACACGTTTACTGTAAGCAGAGTAATAATCATAGACAACACACAACAGTGCCACACTGTAACACTAGGCCTCAGGCCCGTAACCCCACACCGTGTCCCCCAACACAGTGTCCTCAGAGTCCCACACCCACCCAAGTGTGGGAGACAGCGCTGCCCACTAAATTTGAGGTGTACGTTGGTGCACGTGTAGCGGTGAGGTACCTGCCAGGTGATGCCACACCCGGACGCGCAGATGCTGTCGATCCAGAAAGGTGCTCCGCGACGCCTCCCCAGCGCTGATGGATGGATGGCTATGGTGGATGGCTCCCGCGTGGAGTGATCCACCTTTCGAATGTCTCTCACTCTGCAGGGGATGATCTAATTACAGACCACCAAGGGCCAGGATGCCAACACGTCCTAGCTGTGTCCCTCACTCTCTCTGCTGGTACTACAGGGCCGTGTCCCTATCCTATGGGCCGGTCCCTGCAGCAACCACAAGCTGAGGAGAGATGGGGCCTAGCTGGGGCCTAACAGGAGTTTTCTGGCCTAGTGCAGGAGCCACAAACACCTGCACATACCTCTTACCCCTTCCTTGTCCCAGCTCCGACTGACTCGCGGTCCCAGCGCGCCAAATGTATCAATGTTGAGCAGGGGAAATCCAGGAACCCTATTGGCTCTGCTGCAGCATGCGATTGCAGCCCCTGGGGCTGCTGGGGATTGTAGTTCCCCATGCGGAGCCTATAGGCAATGGCCGCCGCTCTGCCTGAGCTACTGCGCATGCGCAAGCCTCTCTCCCTACTGGCCACCGTACCCTGGCTACTCTGCGCATGCGCAGCTTTAAAGATGGTGGCCCCCGCTAGCCGGGTGCACCGCGGAACCTCCGCAACACCGGAGCGCTCCCTGCTCACTGCCCCCACCTGTCTGGCTAGCCGCCGGGTTTGCCGCTGACTCCGGCGGCACCCGCGCCAACCACCACAGCGGAGGTAAGGAGAGGGGGCCAGGGGGAACCCTGCTACACATGTTTAAGGAGTCAGTCTCTCCTGGGGGCAAAGTGTACTAATGGCAGTGACATGGTTAAGGGTTCAGTCTCTCCTAGGGGCAAAGTGTACTAAAGGCAGTGACAGGGTTAAGGGGTCAGTCCCTCCTAAGGGCAAAGTGTACTAGTGGCAGTGACGTGGTTAAGGGGTCAGTCCCTCCTAGGGGCAAAGTGTACTAATGTCAGTGACATGGTTAAGGGGTCAGTCCCTCCTAGGGAAATGTGTACCAATGGCAGTGACATGGTTAAGGGGTCACATCTGTATGATTGATTGCATTTTTACCCAAAGCTGACACCTATATGTACTGTATTTGTTAATCGTATTTGAAAGTTATTATGTACGCTGTCTTATTATGTAAACACGGTGAGCTGGGGGGTGAGGGGGATGATTACCTCAGGCTGCTCCCTTTTTGTCTGATGTATCTGTGTATTCAACAAGAGTTTGCACAGGCAGAGCCCCTACCTGTGCCCGTATGGTAAAGAAAATGCTTGATTAACAAACACTCCTCCATTCAGGGTCCCCAAAAGAAATTTCCAAAGCAAACAAAAGCAGCCACATCTTTGCTTTAAGCATGGTTACATTCACTAAAGGAAGGCAACAAGATTGTTAAATTCTTTACAAAACCGTCTGTGATGGTCCGCCACCAGGGATTGCACCTTTAAGCAATGTAACCCTTTCAATGCCAAATTGGGGGGAGCGGGGGGGGGGCGCGGTTCAAATGGGTTGCAGCCCTAGGTTGGCAAGAGATATCAAGTCGTTCCAATACACCAACGATAAAGCAAAAAACGACCAGCGAAAAATATCTCGAGGCTTCAAGTTGCAAGAAAACACGGAGCCCAGAGCCAAGTAAAACAGGGCATTCTGGGCTAAGCTGGCTGAGGAAGCAGAGAGCCGCCCGGGGAATACTTGGGCAGTCAACTGCATCTTATTTAGCTAAGTCGCCGAGGCTAGCGCTCTGTTCCTTGGCCTCCTCGTCCGTCTGACCTCATTTCTCTCGCGGTTGAAGTATTCGCTGCTGGGATTTGGAAGCTGGGTACTCCCCCCCGCCCCCTCCCCGGTATAAGTCACGTGACATGGGGTATTACCAGACTGCCCACCATGACTATGTATGTGCAGTGTGTGTGTGTGTGTGTATGTGCAGTGTGTGTGTGTGTGTCTGTATTTGTGTAGCACCGTCCATGTACAGTGTACACAGTGCTTCACAGCAGTGATAGACGCAACAACTTGGCATGGGGTGTAATACATAGTGGGAATATGCGCAAACATTAGGAAACGGATTCCACCGCCCCAAAGAGCTTACAATCTAAGTTGTAAGTAGGGAGAATTTACAGACAGTTGGAGGTAAAGGGCACATACCAAACGCCTCGTCCGCCAGTTTTATGTCATGGTTAGAAAAAAAGAACAAGAGGGAATGTAGTCATACGCTGCATCACTCTACCACCACCACATCCTGAGCCAGGAAGCTGCCAGACGGCTATTCCTCATTAACACTGGTGGAACCAGGGAGTCATGACTCAGCCTCTCCCATCCTTATCTCGTCGCCTCTCTCTCCTCCCCCCCCCCAGCACTGTCCTCGGTCGGGGGGAACGCGGAAGGCTCACCCTGCGTCTTTCCTTTCACCTTCCTGGGCAACAAGTACGATTCGTGCACCAGCTCCGGGCGCAGCGACGGCAAACTGTGGTGTGCCGTGACCGGCAACTATGACGACGATCGCAAGTGGGGTTTCTGCCCTGACCAAGGTACCTGAAGGGGAAGTGAGGGAGGGGCATGGGGAGGGCAACCGTGGGAATTGCCCTGGGGTGAATTGCCTGGTAGTCTTCTGGCATAGCAGCACTTAGTAACTATGGGCCTCTTCCCCCCCAGGTTACAGCCTTTTCCTGGTTGCCGCCCATGAGTTCGGACACGCTTTGGGTCTGGAGCATTCAGATGACCCGGGAGCATTAATGGCTCCCATTTACACCTTCATCAAGAAATTCCGCCTCTCACAGGATGACGTCAGTGGGATCCAGGAACTCTACGGTAGGTGGTACGGAGCGCGGGTCCCTGTCCGGATGAGCTTGCGATCCAATTGGGGGCAAATAGAGTTAATTAACCAAAGTGGCAAGTGCTCAGTACTGCCGACAGCTTTCCCGGGGCCCAGGACTAGTTTCCACTGGGGTTCCCTGTGTCGTCGGACTTGCGAGCCCCCTCCGTCTTTCTCTTAAACTCTCCCCCCTCTAACACCCCCCCCGTACTCTCACCCCCCTCTATTTCTCTACCCATTCTCACACTCCCCCCTCTCATCCTCTTCCTCCCACCCATGTATGAGAATGTGTCACTTTGCCTGAGCTGCTACTTTTCTCTTCAGAAAATAGTACACAATGTTACCATTTCTGTCTCGGCTACTGTGACTGGGTAAATTGTTGCAATAACATTGTCGTAACCCTTTGTTTTGTAACTCCCCCCTTCCCCCCCTCCCCGCCCCCTCGTCCTAAAAGGATTTGTTTTGCATCTGGGACCCTCTCTCTGTATTCCGTGTGCAAAAAAGGTAACCCAAGGTTTGGGTCAGTACGTAGAAGTGTAATGATTCCATATATTAATTGGGTTATTAATGGAGGACAACTCATTCTGTCTATCTGATATAGTAATTAAGGAGGGAGAGGGAGTAAGGGGTGTGACACCTTTTATTGGCCCAACAAGTAGTTGATGTTACACGCTTTCCAACCTCTCCGGGTCCTTCATCAGGTATGACAGAACCATGATATCTTTTATTGGACCAACAAGTAACATATCAACTACTTGTTGATCCAATAAAAGGTATCACGGGTCTGTCAAACCTGATGAAGGACCCTGAGAGGTTGGAAAGCGTGTAACATCAACTACTTGTTGATCCAATAAAAGGTATCATAGTCCCTCTCCCTCCCTAGTTACTACATGGAAGGAAGGAGCAGCACGTCGCCCCACCCTTCTCTGTCTTTCTGTTCCATTCTCCCCGGGTTTATTTGTCACTCTATGGAAGGAATTCCCTGAGTTCTGATGAGCCGTATCAGAGCTCGATCTGGCGGTGAATGCCGTGTCAAATCAGTGCTTGCACCAAATTGGAATTGAGTTATTTCAATCTTACGTGAACCGGGGGGTTTCCTGGAGCCCACGCATGGTCCCCCGATTTCTAGGGACCCCTTGTCTCCCGAGATATGGCCTTTTTGCAATCTTCAATGATGTTGCAGCTTGTCTGTCGGCTACCGGGCCGAGCCCTGACTCTAGCGCAATTTTGTGTCCAGGAGGGACATACTTTGACCCGGCAACTGGAAGGTCCCTGGACGTGATGGGACCTCGAAGCAGCGTGGAATACTGCTTTGTCGGAGCTCGTGTATACCACTCTCTGTATCTCTCCATATTTACGTCCCTCCTGTCACTACGAGCGCTTCTTGTAAGTCCCCAGGGCCTCCCCAGGTTAGGAAACATTGAGTTAACACCGTGAGAGCCAGAGAAGGCCAACAACGCATTGCTCTGCTCTCCCTCTCAAAAGGGGGGCACCGGCAGGAGAGGGAAACATTCTAAAACCGTAGTTGATAACTTGTGTGCGTTCTGTTCCAGGTGGGGCGTCGGAGGATAAGCCGGGCCCCGGACCTGCCCCCACGCTGGGACCCGTCACTCCCGAGCTGTGCACTAAGGACGTCGTGTTCGATGGCATTTCCGAAATCAGAGGGGAAATATTCTTCTTTAAAGACAGGTAAAGAATAATAACAGACTGGTGGAAGAGAGGACAGCACAAGATGTGTGGCCAGATGTGTGGGCCGGATGTGTGGGGCCGGATGTGTGGGCCAGATGTGTGGGCCAGATGTGTGCCAAAGGGACGTACGATTATTTGCAAAACAGCATTTTATAATTGAGGAAAACAGTATTTTTTTAGAATTATTGCACAACATGTTTTTCTCCGCGGGAGTAACATTTACCCCTCAACACGATAGAAAGAATTAGGGCCGTTACTAGAAGGAAGATTACAACTTCCTACGGAGGGTCGATTACACGGTTAGTGGGAAATAAAACTCCTACGTGTGAGCACATTCACGTGTCTCAGGCAGGTAACCCTGTCTTTCCCCATTATCTCTTAGCATACACTGCTTCCAATGCAGCCAGGGATTCTGGGTAATGACATGCAAATGAGCACAGTGCATCGCTCTTTTCTTCTTGTCCTTTGTAACATGGACCCCTATAAGCTTATGCCTGCCGCATTACACCGCTTTTTCAGCACAGCGTGGGTTAAATACCACGACACCTACTCACAGACGCAGCGTAATCCTTGTGCAACCTCCCACTCGCAGGTTTATATGGCGGTCGGTAAACCCCAGGACCCGGCCCTCGGGGCCCCTACTCGTGGGCACCTTCTGGCCCGAGCTGCCCGAGAAGATAGATGCCGTGTACGAAGCCCCCCAGGAAGAGAAGACCATATTCTTTGCAGGTGACACGACGACGTAACACTGACACACACACACGCGCGCGCACACAGACATTGCTGGAAGGACGCAGATTTCCTCGCAGCCCGAGTCACTGCCGCATTGGAATAGCCGCCGCGTTATTTCCTTACCGAGGTAGGAGGCCCACTACCGACGCAACCCGCGCAGGTACAGCGTTTTGGGATCAGCTGTAAACCACGAAACAAACATGAACCCTTTCTAAAGGTTCCAAAATGTCGGACGCCATTAACGTTTCCCGGGCCGAAGCCAACTTTGTGAATTTCCCCATTTTTGACGTTCCGCTTTGAAGTTTGCGTCCCGGTTAAAGTCTGTGGGCGTTGCATGTTCGTTTAATTGTGGTTTCTTTCATAAGTATTTGCACATTTCGGCCGTTTTGCTTGAAGCTTTTGGCGCCAAAATCTCCAGCGCTGTCTTCACAGATTTCTCACACTTTCGGGATCTCGCCAAGTTCGCATGTCGCTATTGCTAATCGGTGCTACTCCATACCGTGCGCTGGAAGGCACCTATACGTGAATGGGCCATGTTTACTAAGCAGGGTTATGCCAAAAGACACCTTCCATGCTGGAGGACACCGAAACGAACCCAGTTCCTTTAATGGGGGGTGAGGGGTCAAATGTTTGATGACCTACTGAAGTAGCACTGCTGAGTAAATATGGGCCTAGCCCAGCGATTTCTCTTTGAGTGCACGGCTAGGGTTAAAGCTTGTTCCTCAGGGAGGAATTCCTTTCTGGTACAGTGTACAAGCCGTTTTATTCCTGTACAATGCTGAGCAAAGCAACAGAACTCATAATTATACGAGGGTTCTCGTGTCATCCAAAGCCACAGGGCGGGATCTTATAATGGCTACCACACGGCTGCCCGGCCATAGGGCGGGATCTTATAATGGCTACCACAGGGCTGCCTGGCCACAGGGTGGGATCTTATAATGGCTACCACACGGCTGCCTGGCCACAGGGTGGGATCTTATAATGGCTACCACAGGGCTGCCCGGCCATAGGGCGGGATCTTATAATGGCTACCACAGGGCTGCCTGGCCACAGGGTGGGATCTTATAATGGCTACCACAGGGCTGCCCGGTCTCAGGGCGGGATCTTATAATGGCTACCACAGGGCTGCCCGGCCACAGGGCGGGATCTTATAATGGCTCCCACAGGGCTGCCTGGTCTGAGGGCGGGATCTTATAATGGCTACCACAGGGCAGCCCGGCCACAGGGCGGGATCTTATAATGGCTACCACAGGGCTGCCTGGTCTGAGGGCGGGATCTTATAATGGCTACCACAGGGCAGCCCGGCCACAGGGCGGGATCTTATAATGGCTACCACATGGCTGCCCGGCCACAGGGCGGGATCTTATAATGGCTCCCACAGGGCTGCCTGGTCTGAGGGCGGGATCTTATAATGGCTACCACAGGGCTGCCTGGCCACAGGGTGGGATCTTATAATGGCTACCACACGGCTGCCTGGCCACAGGGCGGGATCTTATAATGGCTA